>NW_026532758.1:0-12086 GCF_026283585.1 Hylaeus volcanicus | reverse complement strand
TGGTCGAGGTACAAACGAAACTATTGGAGGTACAATCAGGTACAAACAAAATACTATCGTTTTCTATAAAAAAAAATTAATTTTTGAAAAGTCGGGTGCCAAGTTCACATAGCTTCGCGCGTCCACCATTCACTCGCCCTTCTACTGTTCACTCTGCGCGCGCATTCCTTTTCTATTCCTTTTCGACTCATGCACACAACAAATTGGTAAGGGAATTTCTTGATTATTTATATGATGCTAACTTTCTCAGTTTCGGTAAGATTTTCTAAATTAAAAGCTGCTACTAACTGAGCGAATCGCTGTGCGTACGTTTTTGATCGGTTGAAGTTAGAATCCGTTACCCGTGATGAACGTTAGGCAGGTTTTCCAACCTCAAAATCCTCTAACTGAACAGGGGATATATTAAGGGCAATTTTATCGGTGGTGATATGGATTACAAATACCCCAACGATTCCCGTTTGTCTCATTGGAAAATCGTCATCAATGACTTGAAAATTGATGGAGATTTGGTTGACAGGAATAGTGACTTCGCCGCAAGTCTGAATCATTCTCGAACAGATTCCAGTAAGATTATGGATGATTTGTGTATCTATTATTGAGTGTGTTACGAGCCAGGGCGATAGGGACGCGCGTGTAAGCCCAGCGAGGGGGGTGGATTTGAGAATTACACCGATACAATTAATTAGTATGTATCAATGGAGCCGAAGATTTGAGGATAGAGTAGATAATGCCAACGACTCTGACACGAAGTCAGATAGCTAGCAGGAATCGGTATCTCCCAGTGAAGGGTAACCGCAGGATAGATTAGATTACTCCTGGACGAGGCGGGAAAGATGCTGGAACGCATTATCGCTTCCCGCCTCTCCAGCCACCTGTCCGTTTGGCTACCGGGAGGGGCGGTCAACCGTGGACGCTATCAAGCGTTTGCGGTCCCTCTTGGACAGCGCAGTCACTCGGGGCGGGGTGTGCATTGCGATATCCTTGGATATCGTCAACGCGTTTAACACCCTGCCCTAAGCAGCCATAAGAGAGGCACTTATATACCACCAAGTGCCTCCCTATCTAAGGCAGGTGATTGGGGCCTATCTACGCGACAGGTGGATAGAGTACCCAGGCCGGTACGGAGTTGAGCGGAGGGAGGTGGACCGTGGGGTCCCACAGATCTCAGTTTTGGGCCCGTTGTTGTGGGACAGAGGTGTCGGTGGCGGCTGTCATCGCTAGGATCCACGGACTTGGGCTGCGAGTAGCCCCCGAGAAGACCGAGGCCATCTGGTTTCACGGTGGCCCTCGGTGTCGGCCGCTCGCAAGGTCGTGGGTCCGAGTGCGTGGTGCCTGCGTTGAGGTCGGGAATCGGATGAAATATCTGGGATTCGTCCTCGACAGCCACTGGCGTTTCAAGGCACACTTCGACCGCCTAGTCCCCCGGGTGGAAAGGACGGCGGCGGCCGCGCTTGGCCGCCTCCTGCCCAACATCGGTAGGCCTGGAGATCGGGTGCGCCGCTTCTACATAAGAGTGGTGCGGTCCATGCTGCTGTATGGGGCCCCTGTCTGGGCCCTGGACGCGATGGCAAGCCGGCGCATAAAGCAATTACTGCGCCAGCTTGAGAGGTGGATGGCCATCGGGGTCATTCGCGGATACCGCACCATATCCTATATGGCGGCGCAGGCTCTGGCAGGGGAAATTCCCTTTGAACTTCAGGCGGCTGCACGCGCGTCAGTCTATGCGCGTGCATAGATATCTATTTCTTTTATTTGTTGGTAGATTTTAGTTAACTGTATTTATTTCTTGTAACTGGATTCCATGAAAACGACGAATAAATCTTTCAATTTTTATTTACCTCCGGCGGGATTCGAACTCACGATTTTTGAACTACAAACGCAACCTGTTTCCTCACTTACCCATAAACGCCTTTGCTAAACCGACTCATATTTTAGGCTTATATAGTGACTCGCATTAATATTCGGATACTTTTTAAAACACAATTCCTTCTTTTGAAATTGGTCTAAATGACATGAACTTTTTTTTTTTAAAAGTTCGAAGAATTAATTTACTAGGTAATTCTGAATAGTTCCAAATATTACATACATATCACATCTCATATGTACAAAAAATATTGTATTCCTAATATTGAATAAACATTTTGTTTTACATTACAAACATATATTCTGTTGCGAATATTAGATAAATATGTGTTTTATCTATGGAAAAAAATATTCTGTTGCGAATATTGGTGGCTGGCGATGGGGATGGTTCAAATGATCTCCGCCGCCAGCTTCCCACCGAGGAGGTAAGGTGGAGCGAGAGGGGGGCAGCAAGATAAAAGCTGTCCGCCCTGGCGGCCGCGGAACCTGGGGCGGGGGCCCTGGGTTCACTTTCATGCATCACTTTCATTGTAGACTTTATGACGGTGACGTTTCTGCTCGGCACACACACATTTACACCCATACAGCCGCTTTCGCTGCGGGCGTGCCCCGTCATAAAGTCTACAATGACGGTCGGCTATTGTTGTGGTTGTCCATTGTGTCTACTAGCGAGCAGATCACCCTGTAGAATATGATATGTATGACTAAATTACGAACAGAAAATGGCTTTCTCAAAAACTGTAGCTTCGCTGTTGTTTGTCCCATAAACTGACTCGATAAAAGCTGAAGGGGGAAACACACGTTACTGAACCCTGTGTTTGCCCTAAATTTAAAAATTTATTTATTTTGTTTTCCAAATTTGGAAATTTATCCTCCGTTACTTCGTTAATGTTTAATAAAAGAAATTTTTTTGGTACATTGTCTATTTTTATTGAACCCTGTTCGAGAATCTCCGAACGTACTGGTAAGATTTATTTTATTTTTATTATTATGTATTGTTTTGCGTTACAAAATTTACCCGACCATCTGCACCCCAAATGTTTTATTGTACGCGCCGATAGCCGCTATACTTCTTTAGAGTTTCATGAAAAATCACAGAAATTAAAGTTTTTGTCGTTTTGTTTTTTTTTTTTTGCAAAATGTCTTTTTTTATTGAACACCCTGTTCGAGAATCTCCCTAATGTAGTGGTAAGATTTATTTTTTTACATATTTTTATTATGTACTATACACGTCGATTTCCGAGAATTTACGGTAATAAATCAACGTTCTTTGGTTTCGAGGTTTACGCGCTCAGTGATCGGTCTAAAATAAAAGGTCAATCTCACCTACGCACCGAACTCTTCCATTCAATTAAATAGCCAGAATTAAGCCGTCCGCTTTGGAAGGGTGTTCTTCTAACACACTCAATTGAACACAAGAAAATACTGTTTGCGCGACGCGACCGTGTGAGAAACGCTTCAGTCGAGGGACGCGAGAGAATCCGTAGCGAGGTACGAGGAATGGTTGGCTGCGTAACTCCAGGCGCTCCTGAATGCCGGCTCCGTCCGGCCCACTTAATACTCTTTCAAATCTACTCCGATTTGACAATGAAAGCGTGATTCAAAATATCCGAATTTTTGTGGACCTGTTAATAAAGCATTCGCGCGTCCGAATCCACGAACGGCGTTGATGTGGGGTTACTCGTTCACCTGGTACACAGGCGTAAACTCGCGGGTGGGTTTTCCAAAAAAAACGACATTTTCGTATTTTAATGCTATCCACGCGGGAAAAAGACATCAAAACTGTGTCACTCCAATGCCTTGGATCGTATCACATGTGTTCCACGCAACGAAACATCGTTCCAACCCCTACACCTGTGGGTGGACCACCCTTAACTCTGGGCCACCCTGTTCAGCTCCAGGGGGAGTTTTCGAAACGAGCTTTAAATGACATTGATCCTTAACGTACCGAGAATAAATATGGTGAATTTCATCGCCCTTCGAGGTGCGGAAGTGCTCCCTTACGAAGGGTGTTGAAAAGTGGCGAACTGTTCCATCCCTCTAAGGGGTGCCTATGGGGCGTACGGCGTGGGCGTTGGCATTTCCTGGATCAGGAGATTCCAGGGAATGCATTGAGCCCAAATTCGGAACTGTAGTCCAAAAATTGTGGATTTTGGAGGGGGTGGGGTGTTGTGAGGGGTGGGTTTGCCCGAGAGGGATTTTGAGGGGTGCATTTTGTTGAGGGCATCGAGGAGGGTCGCTCCAAAGGTTTTTTTGAATTTTTCAACCCCTTCCGTCACCCCTGGCCCCCTCAGAAGTGGCGTTTTTCGACGTGCCTCTCTTTACGGGGTGAATTAACCCTTTCGTATCAACCCTCGCCAATGCAACTTTGCGCACATTTAGAGGACACTTCAAAACTACTCCTCGCGAAGTTTCCCCAAAATCGGTTGAAAACTCCCATAGATATGACGTTTTAAAATAGTGTCCCTTTAATTTTGTCCGTCAGTGTATATTAACCTTCTATCTTTTTACTTTAGATATTAATTATCAACAAGAATGGCGCAAAAAAATGTAAGTAATAAATAAAATACTATTGAAATACTCTTTTAATTACAACTTTTGTTTAAATCGTATTTCTAACCTTTTACCTGTTAACACGTGGATCGTATATAACCAACTCTTTTACCAGAAATAAATTCGTTTTCAATTTTTCAATAATAATCATAATTAGCAAAAAAAGAGTATTTTAATATAAATATTTATTTAAACATGAATGTATTTATTTAGTAAATATGTTGAATTAATTGTTTCTTAATTTTTGTAGAGAAACTATGAGGACATGCTCCTTGACGACGATAATTTTTAATTATTATTAACGATAAACGTACAAATGAAAAAACTAAATTTTAAAGATTTCTATACTTGTCAAATTTATTTTATTAGAAATTTCGTTGCCACCATCTGAGCCGCCCCTGCCAACATCAGCGTTCTCGCAGATGCCCCTGCCACCCGTGCTGCCCCAAACGCCTCCGCCAACAAACGGTAAATACATAATACACCATGGATGACCACGCCAGCCCTATACGACTCTTTTTGGCCACCCCAATTATAAAGATTATTTGATGTTTGCCAACGAGCTTCCAACGTGTAGAAGAATAGCGAATAAAGAAGAGGACGGATCGAAAACACCAGGGTATGTCGGTGAGACAACTTAATGCAACGGTGAAACTGTTTTATTATTAACTTTTTTGTTGTAAAACTTTTATCATCATATTCCTCGCTTTTTTCTGATTAAAATGAGACCAAACACGATATAATTCTGACGATATTTACCATGCATCTTTTTTTAGTTAGGGTTCTACGATATATGACACATAATAAGTTGTTACAAGTAAATATATTGCGAATTACGTCGTGTTTGATCTCATTTTAGTCAGAAAAATTCAGGAATATAGTGGTAAAAGTTTTATAAAAAAGATTCACCGTTGTATTAAGGTGTTGCATTAAGTTCTCCGTATTCTTCTTTATTCGCTGTTCTTCTCTACGTTGGAAGCTCGTCGGCAAACATAGAGAATATATGATCATGTTACATTGCTCGGCGACCGAAATCCTAGAAGGGGTATACCCCCCATTGGTGGAGATGGTTTCTGTGCGTTTATGGTAAACAAATTTGTATATTTATGGAGACTTTACTTTAATTAAAGAAAACATTTTACCAATAATTTTATTTTTTTTCTCATTACAGAACACGTAGCTCGCCATGCTAGGAGCGTAAGAAGTAAGCGGGCCGAGCTCATGCGGTGATCTATGTTAAAGGCCCTTCGCACGCAGAGCTCGGCCTTACAGGCTCAAGCAAGCACGCTACAAGAGTTCCTGCGAACATCTTTCGGCGGCCGCGGCCGCGGCGGACAGCGCGGGCTGAAATTTAATATTATTGAAATTTAATATTATTTGTTTCCTTATATTTTATTATATATTTTATTTTATATTATATATTTTTTATATATTATCATTAAAAATATAAAAAAAAATGTTTTCAATTTTTTATTTTATTTTCTGCAAGTATTTTATATTATATTATTTTAGTTATATTTTGATATTTTATTATATATTTACTAATATTTTATTATACCGGGTGGTTCGCGAAAAACAAAACACCTAATTACCTCAGTTCGGCTTAAAAATAGAAGAAAATATTAGAGGAAAAAGTTGTACTGTTTAAGGGGGCAAATATGAGGATATAACAAAAATTTAGGAATTTTGTAATTTTCAAGGTTTTTTTGAAGGTCGGTAATTTTTGGATTACATCCTATATTTTCAACATCATAAGATTGTAGCTGACGTCAAGACGAGTACAACGATGTGTTACACTATGACCTTCAAATGACCTAACATTTTCTTCTATCTTTAAGTCGAACTGAGATACTTAGGTGTTCTGTTTTTCGTGAATCACCCGGTATATTTTATATTCTGTAATTCTATAATTTTTTAATGGGTGTCTCATTTCTTTTTACAAAGATAATTTGTATAGTGAATGACTTCAAATAATGGAAAATGGGAGATCAGTTTGAATCCTTTAAGATATCAAAAGTACGAGGAATGCATTGCAGGTAGTCTCATTGCAAACAATTTATTAAAGAAGAAATGAGATTAACTATTTCCAACGCACAATTTATTGTATTAGAATACAGTTCATACGTTCACAGAACGCATGGCAAAAAGTTTTGTAACAAATTTAAGTAATGAGAAAATGAGAAAAGGAACAGAGATCCACTATTTGAAATACATAATTTATTGTATTACAATAATATAGAAAAAGAGAGGTCAGACCTTTAAGTCAGACGTTTAGTCCTTTAAGTTCTCAAAAGTACGCACGACACATGACAGAAAATCTTGTTGCAAAAACTTTAAATGTTATATAATATGATAAAGTGATTACAATAATATAGAAAATGGGAGATCAGTTTGAATCCTTTAAGGTTTCAAAAGTACGCGGAAGGCATTACAGTAAGTCTCATTGCAAGAATTTTATTAAAGAAAAAATGTACTCACTTTATCAGTAACATTTAAATGTAACAAGACTTTCTGTCATGTGTCGTGCGTACTTTTGAGGATTTAAAGAACTAAATCTGACCTCTCTTTTTCTACATATATTATTCTAATACAATAAATTATGTGTTACAAATAGTGAACCTTTGTTCATTTTCTCATTATTTAAATTTCTTGTAAGAAAACTTTCTGCCATGCATTGTGTGTACTTTTGAAAATTCTAAGAACTGAAACTGATATTTCAATATGTTAAGGTTTAAGGTTGTAAATATTACATTTAGGATAACGTTAAAAAGATTTAAATTTATTAATTAATTTAATACAATTAAAATGTCATTTGACTAATTAACTCGCCAGTTAATGACGTAACAAAACGTCGAGTCTCGCGCCACGCGTGTTTGCGGCGACCGCTCGTCATCGATGGATCATTCTTATCCAAAACATCGAAAGTAATACACGTTTGTCTTTTCACCTCTAACAACGCGCCTATCGCTTGTGCTCGAACTGTAACGACCATCGCGGAATCGGAGTTAATAAAGTTATGTGTGACAATCGAGTGAGTTAATTTTCTTCTTTAACAAACTATAATTTCCACAAACTTCCTGCATATCCTTGTCAGGATAGTTCCAGATAAATTCTAATAGCTTTGCCTATACAAATTTTGGTCCTTCGAGCCGGATTGCAGTGAAGTGTGAAAAGAAAGAAGAAAATTTGTGATAAAATAAAGACAATTCGGTGTAGAATATCGGTTAATAAGCCGTTGAAAATTCAAAGTCACAGGACAAAGACTCGTTAACGCTCGTTATGGGTGACCTTAAAACGCTGCTTCAGCAACAAGTCGAAGCCGCTCGTGTTCTCGAGCGTGCTCTCGACAATTTCAAAAAACTGGGCAAAAACAAGTGGACGGTTGCCGTCGTTCGTAATCGATTAGAACGGCTTAGCGAATCCTTTGTCGAGTGTAAAAATTTACACAAAGAGATTAGCGCTACAGCAACGGATTCTGACCGCAACAACCTGGATTACTTCAAAAAGGAGCGCTTCATGACCTTGCACGAGATCTATCTGGAGACGTCGGACTTCGTGGCGGAAATTCTTTCCAATTTGGAGGCTGCTGACTCTTCCAATACTTCAGCGACTCGTCCAGCAGAAGAAGCTGTCCATCAATCCAGCAACGTTGCAGATCGGTTGCCTCCTCTTCATTTGCCGCAATTCTCTGGATCCATTAATGGGTGGGAAAGCTTCCGGGATCGGTTTTCAGCCATGATCATCAAACGCCAAGGTCTGTCAAACGTTTCTAGGTTTGAATATTTGTTATCATGTCTACAAGGGGAAGCGGCTGATCTTGTTACAAACATTGCGATAACCGAGGCGGGATTTCAACTCGCGTGGGATCGTTTGGTCGGACGTTATGAAAACATGCGGCTATTAGTTTCGACGCATTTGAATACTTTGTACGACCTACCACAAGTGCGTTTCGAATCTTCAACTTCGAAATCTTCGAGACAAAGCCAGTATGGCAATTAACGCTTTAAAGAATCTTAAACGTTCCGTCAACACGTGGGATGATACACTCGTTTTCTTTGTATCAAAAAGTTAGATTCGGCATCGCGTAAAGCTTGGGAGTTGCAACTGGGTAACGATACTCAATGCCCGACATTTAGCGACCTAGACACGTTTTTACAATCGCGAATACGAGCTCTCCAAACTGTCGGGGCATCCACGTCAGGGTCAACCGATCAAAGTCGCGAAATATCAACAACGAAATCGAATCGTTCACGCGCCGCGTCATTACACGTAGCCGCTATTGCGAAAGGTACTTGCGAATTATGTAAATCGAATCATACGCTCGGACAATGTTCGTTGTTTAAAACCAAATCCGCAATACAACGTTCCGACTTCGTAAAAGGAGCAAACCGATGCATAAATTGTCTAAGTCCGAACCACACAACGAGGAAATGCACGAGTTCGCACAACTGTAGAATTTGTAAAAAACGTCATCATACCTTGTTGCACTTTGACAATGCGACCGCGTCCTCAAACGAGACGAGTTCATCAACAAATGTTGCGTCATCGTCTAGTAATGTCAACGATCCTGCCGCCACTACGTTCGCGTCCTGCTCTGTACCGCGAATTACAGCTACGCAACAAGTTCTGCTTGCAACTGCACGAGTTGAACTGCGATCACCATCGGGTCGTTCGGAGAAGATTCAAGTGCTTCTCGACCAAGGCTCGGTTGTTTCCATAATTTCTGAGAATCTGACGCAACGATTACGCATTCCGCGCTCGCGCGTTTAAGCCTGTATTACCGGCATCGGTAACACTGCCATGTCGTGTCGTTCAGTAGCAACATTTACTATCACTTCTTGTAAGACTGAGTCCGTATACTCCATGACCGCTTATGTTCTACGCTCGTTGTCGAGCTATGTTCCACACCGCGTCACCACTGATGTCAAACTCTCTCACATTCGCGATCTCGATTTAGCTGATGAAAATCCCTTTAACTCGGATCCTATTGAAATGATTATTGGCGCTGATCAGTACGGCTCGTTCCTATTAGATGGTTTGCGAAAGGGTACGACTAAAGAGCCAACAGCTCAGAATACCACACTGGGATGAATTCTGTCTGGTCCTGTATCCTCATCCTCAACCATGTCTCCCGCTTCAAACGCAACTTTGCATTGCAACGTTTCATCGAATTTAGATATAGAACTTCGACGATTTTGGGAGATCGAGGAGTTGCCGTCCATTACGCGTCTCTCTCATTCCGAGAGAATGCGAAGAGCATTTTCAGCGCTTGCATACTCGAGCTCCTAATGGGCAATATACATATAGTGCGTCTTCCGTTTGTCGAAGGACCTCCCATTGATATCGGACCTTCACTGTTCGTAGCAACTATGTTTCTGCAGCAGGAGAATTGTCTCCGACGGAACGCGGAACACTTCACTGAATTTTCAAAGTTTTTACACGAGTATGAAGCACTTGGTCATATGGTAGAAGTTAAAGATTCTTCACTGGTACCATCCGATCAAACCGTGTATATTCCGTATCACGCGGTCATTCGTGAACACAGCACGACTACGCGTCTTCGAGTCGTTTTCAACGCGTCTGCGAAAACGGCAAACGGTAAATCGTTAAACGATCATTTATTAATCGGTCCAAGATTACAAGTCGATTTAGCTGCTGTGTTACTTCGATGGCGCCTTTATCGATACGTCTTCATAGCAGACATCGCAAAGATGTATCGACAGATCCTTGTAAATTCTAAGGACGTTGATTATCAACGGATTCTGTGGTGACCTTCACCGTTGGATCCACTGCGACATTTCAAACTCTTGACTGTTACATACGGCACTGGTCCCGCGCCTTATCTCGCGTTACGCGTTCTACAGCAGCTCGCAAAGGACGACGGAGCGAATCATCCTCTTGCATTGGCAGTCTTTCGAGATCAAATTTACGTTGACGACTGTGCGTTCGGGGCGGACAATCCACAATTGGCGCGTCAAACTCGCGACCACGTAACGGCTCTATTAAAAAAAGGCGGTTTCACTCTGCGAAAATGGGCAAGTAATTATCCTGCATTAATTGCAGATATTGATCCTTCTGATCACGGTCTCGCGACGAGTAAACCACTACTCCCCGATGAAAATTTAAAGGTACTTGGTATCAATTGGAATCCAGAAGCGGACGCGTTCCGTTTTGATATTGGCGTAACCACTTCTCTTCCGTCGACTAAACGTGAAATTCTTTCGACCATTGCGAAATTCTATGTCCCGCTTGGATGGGCGGCTCCCGTAGTTATTGTCGTTAAAATTTTGATGCAACAATTATGGTTGCAGAAGTGTAATTGGGATGATCCCATTCCAACCGAGCTTCACCAAAAGTGGACAACTTATTGTATCGAGCTTCCTCTTCTTCGGTCGATGAATCTCCCTCGATGGATAGCACACGAGACGCAGATTCCAAAAATAGAGTTGCATGGTTTCGCGGATGGTTCTCAACATGCTTATGCGGCAGTGGTTTACTCTCGCTTTACCACGAGCAATGGCGATGTCATTGTGTCGCTGCTTGCGGCGAAATCCAAAGTGGCTCCGCTCAAATCGTTACCTATTCCGCGACTTGAACTATGTGGAGCCTTGCTTCTCGCTCGACTAATGGCGTTTATACGAACATCATTTGGCAGTATCAAGTGCGAATTGCATGGATGGACGGATTCCACTATTACTCTCGCATGGATTCACCAATCTGCATCTACATGGAAAACATTTATCGCGAACCGCGTATCGGAAATTCACGAACTTGTGCCACAATGCCAATGGCACCACGTCCAGTCGGAGGACAACCCTGCCGATTGTGCTTCTCGGGGAATGAGCGTCCCACTGTTTATGAATCACTTATTATGGTGGTCCGGTCCGCCGTGGCTTCAATCGCGACCAGCATCGTGGCCTAGCGAAATACCGCCGCTCGAAACAACAGTCTCCTTGGAGGAACGGAGAGCTGTAACTCTCCATGTAAGTTCATCCCATGAACCATGGGAGTTAGCGTCGCGGTTCTCCAGTTGGACTAAACTCCTCCGCGTGACCGCGTACATCTTGCGCTTCATTGAGCAGATTAAGTCGTGTCGCCCCTTATAAATCGCCTTCGTCAGCTGAAAAGGTTTCAGTGGAGACTCACTGTAATCCAAGTATTTTGCTTCCAACCGAAATTCACAAAGCAAGAACCTTCTGGTTAAAATATATCCAGCGATTGGTCCATCCGGTCGAGCTGCAGCGTTTGCAGGACAAACTTCCTCTCTCGCGACAGAGTAAATTAATTTCACTAAACCCGTATCTTGATTCGGAGGGTTTGATTCGTGTTGGCGGGCGGCTCCGTCACGCAGCAATGACGGAAGAGATGAAGCACCCTATTGTCCTTGCATCTCATCTTTTGGTTTCCCTCCTGATAGACTATAGATAGTTGCATTGGCGAGGGTTGATACGAAGGGGTTAAGTCACCCCCGTAAAGAGGGGCACGTCGTTAAACGCCACTTCTGAGGGGGCCAGGGGTGACGGAAGGGGTTGAAAAAATCAAAAAAACCTTTGGGGCGACCCTCCTCGATGCCCTCAACAAAATGCACTCGGGCAAACCCACCCCTCACAACACCCCACCCCCTCCAAAATCCACAATTTTTGGACTACAGTCCCGAATTTGGGCTCAAT
>NW_026532757.1:0-6095 GCF_026283585.1 Hylaeus volcanicus | reverse complement strand
TCCTGCAATGCGTTCCGCGTACTTTTGAAACCTTAAAAGATTCAAACTGATCTCCCTTTTTCTATTATTTGAAGTCATTCAATATACAAATTATCTTTGTAAAAAGAAGTGAGATCTCCATAAAAAACTTCAAAAAAGTAAGAAACTTACGCCAAGTACATGAAAATGTTACGAGCCAGGGCGATAGCGACGCGCGTGTGAGTCCTGCGAGTGGGTTGAATTCAAGAATCGAAGAAGATACGATTAGTCCTGTTTATTTCAATGGATCCAAAGATTGAGGATGGAGTAGAAATCGCAGACGACTCTGACGCGAAGTCAGATAGCTGCTGGGAATTGGTATCTCCCGATAAAGGGTAACCGTAGGATCGGTATCTCCCGGTAAAGAGTAACCGTTGGGAAGGTTAAGTAAAGAATAAGGAAGGAAAGATTGGTATCTCCCAATTAAGGGTAACCGTAGGATCGGTATCTCCCGGTAAAGGGTAACCGTTGGGAAGGTTAGGTAAGGATTGAATCGTATCGTTGGAATATAATACGCGTCGTGGATAAAGCCTCGCAACTATTAATTCTAAACAAATAATAACTCGAGCGGTAAAGTTATTATGTTGTGAGGTCGTTACACTGGTTAGGATTGCTTATTCCAATGGTGAAGATTTAATAACGATTTAACAGACCTTTTAAGGTTAACAAATGATTATATATTCAAAACTGAATAATTCTAATAATACAATTGTACAGTTTCGTGTTGTCGCGGTTAGTGTATGAATTTAATTACCTAATTGTTGCACGGTATTAACGCACTGGCGATGCGGGGGTCGAGAATGCTTCTATGCCGTAATAGATTTTGTACCGTCCTCGCGGATCTATATGGTTAATGTTGATCGAAAGGGATCTGAAGCCCGATCTCACTGAAGCGCAACTCTGAAGACGATCGACGTGACTTTATCAAGTAACTCTTTCGTACTAATCCCGCGAGTAACGAAAATCATGGGTTTATATACCCCTAGATATTGGTGGGGATACGTCAGTGATTCCCATATATGGAAATTTGGCGGTTGAGATTTTCCTTACTCAGAGGTGAACATCTGTGGGGCTTTAGAGAAAGTTTAGATAAAGGGTTACCCACGCAACGCGAGTTAAAAGATGATTATGAGAAAAGTATGGTACAGCTGCAGGGTGCACTTCGGTAAGAATCCACATTCCAAGGGGTAGATAAAATAAATGAACGCGAGCTTCGAAAAGAACGGGTGTGCATACGTAACCAAAAAGTGGAAGACTCAAAGAGTTATCATAGAAAAATAAAAGATCCCCATAAAAAAACTACAAGAAAGTAGAAAAAGATGTGAAATCTAAATGAGGTGCCAGTACATGAAAGTCCTTTCCAATAAAGTGCAAAGGCGACACTGTGTAACGCAATGTAAAATACGGTGGTTTTCAACTATGCGCAGCTAGAATGCTGTGTTCAACAGTGCGGACGTTCAGATCTTAATGACAATTCATGTAAAGTGACTGCTCCGCAGTTTGGCGGTGAAATGAAGAAGCTAAATAGTGTATCATCCACAAACTGAGAGTGTTTAAAAATTTGCCTAGATGTCCGCGGCCTGGAAGTCAAATGCTTGGCGTGGCCAGGCAAGGCATTCTCAGATCATCAAGACCCATACTTTCTCTCTCGCAGGGTTTCACATAATTTGTCAATTTAAAACTCTTACGATATGAGTACATTTCCATTGTATTGCGTTTTAAATTATTTCTAAGGTCATTCGTCGACACCGATACCTTTCCTCTCACAAGCTTTCAGATAATTTGTCAGTTAAAAACTCTGACAACATCAGTACACTTTCATTATTTTGCGTTTTAAAATAATTCTTAAGCATTTCTTTTGCCGTTTCTTCATGTCGAACGTTCTGGAAGCTAAACTATACCTTCGAAGACGCCGCGAAACGTTGTCGCTTGGACGAGTTGAACAGCTTGGCGGAGGCGCGACGCGAGACGGGGTATGACCCGTAAACACCGAATTTGTGCGCGTACCGAGTCAAGGAAGATCGAGAACTTTTTCTAATAACGTTCCTTCGATCACGTGTTTCTAGATCGTACAGTCGCAAAATTCGAGCATAGTTGTATACATATTTATAAATGTATTTTGTTGTGACCACTCGGAATATCAATAAATGATATTTCATTTCCGGGGAATCCCTAATTGATGTTCTCGGGTGGTATTTCCATTGATCTTTTATATAATATTATTCTGACAATTTTTATTGTATCTCTTTATCATATGAAATTACTGTTGTTCATAACTGGGATATCAATAAATGATATAATTCATTTCCGGGGTAACCCTAGTTGACATCTTAGAAACGAATATATATATATATATATATATTTTCACTATTTTCTTTTATGGAATTTATGTTCATTTTTGTATGAATCAATTGGAGGAATAAAAGAGTGTGATCTATTATAAATATGTAAATTTCAAGGTCTAAACATTGGTTATTAAAATACACATCAGACAATGATATTTCAATAGTAAAATAGCTTTCAATATTTAATTTAAATTCACCGTTGAATCCGCTCGCATCCTAACCATCCATTCTTATATCACGAAAGAGAAATTTACACATGAGTCAGGGCCCGTACGGGACTGAAGCGACAAAGACCTGACCTTGTCGATAGGCAAGTAACATCTATATAAAATTAATTATTTAAGCTGTGACGCAGAAATCTCGTCCCACGTCACACCAAGAATTTCGGAACCTCAAAATTTCAACATACCAGAATAATAGTATGTCATCAGTTTCAATGTTTTGGAGTTTTTGTATGTTAAAATTTCGACGTTTCCGAGTTTTATTATTTGAAAGTGACGATATTATAGCCTTTGTATCTTACATAATATGTTCAACGATGTGTCAAGTAAATTGATACTCTGAATTTATTTTCCTTAAATAAGATTAAGAATTAGTATGTAAATAATATAAATAAGATTAAGTTATTATATCAAGGATTTAAGTTACTATTTTCCGTTTTTCCATTGATTTGAAACATGTTATGAAACTTCCGTATATTTTAAAATCTATTTTCCGCGTTCTATAATTTAAATGCTCAATATCAATAGAGGCTCGAAGGGAAGCAACGATATAAGTGAAGAAGTTCAACAACGCGTTCTTGTTAAGCTAAAAACTAGTCTGTTGGCATCAATGCCTGTTTGAAGAGGAGAGCAGGGATTATTAATCTCCTTTGTCACCGGTATCAAAGCTATAGAAATTTTTTGCTGAACAAAACGTGTGCCAGATTCGCAACGTGTTTACCTCCAGAGACAAAAAGGGATTTGTCCAATTCATGTCATCGAACATCGATATACCATATTTTCCATACGTCAGCTTTACGGATAATTGATACGAAGCGTAACGTTGTTTCACAATCTGTTTGCAGTTGTCACCGAATGTCAAACTATTACATTTGTTCTCCTCTGTCACCATTTTACGTCAATCAACAAAAAAAATGCTTTATATTGTTTTAATCTAAATTTTTCTAATAAATAAAATCAAATTAGTATAGTACTGAATTTATTTCTAATATTTCACGTTTTCTCCTTTAATTATTAGAGTTATTTATAGTCGTACCAAATATTTGAATAGGTTATTAGCGACTAAGGTAAAACGTAGATATTGATTACGTGTTTCGCGTGTTTGGATACGATCAACGTGTATTTAAAAAATTGTAAGAAGTGTAGTATGTACTCTGGAATACTTTAAATTACGTTACTTTTATGAATCTAGAATTAATGTATGGTAAAGGCGCAATTTATCAATAGCTAATTTGTTAGAATGAAGGATAAAATGATCCACAGTAATTGTAACAGTAGTTAATTGGATTGATACTACGTTTCCTTACTATTAAAACTACACACATTTTATTGAGCGATTTAAAATAGGAGCACTAATGGTTGACACTATTAATTAAAATCTTCTTAAATGGGTAAAGTATGTCAGCAGTACCTAACCTGTTATCAGAAGAGTGGTGATCGAAATCCCTCTTCGTTATTCGATTGTACACAAATTTTGTACTATTCTCCAAGAATAATAGTTTATTGTGGCAGGCAATGCATGACCTTGCACTCCACTCTTGAGCATTGTAATAAAAGTACTGTGTAAGTTGAGCAATAAGTGTATTACGTACATGATCTTGTTCGATCGAAACTCTTTGACATAAAAAATTTCAATCTATTCCATTAAAATATCTTGACTCGGTCTTACCTCGGCAAAGGTTCGACCAAGAATGATCTGTCCTTTCGAATTCGTTCCCCCTTTGGTTTCGGGTCTAGAATAATCTGAACACACCCAGGAGAGAAAGACGGTTCGAGGAAGGATCGAAATTCGTGACTGTCCGACAGGATGTTTAGGTAAGATAAAGGTATTATAAATAATGAATCGTAGCTATGGTGAATGAAAAGTAATAGTTTATTTCAACGTCGATGCAAGGAAAAAAGCCCGAAGGCATAAAAAGCTCTTGATGAATGATTAACGAAGGGAAAAAGCCCGAAGGCATAAAAAACCTTTGATTTAAATTATTGAATTTATAATATTTGATTTGTTGGTGTGAGCGTGCCGCGTGTGACTTGATTGATATTTTCGTGTACGCGAAGGTCGGGCGCCCGTCAGCGATTAATCGCGTGACACCGGATTTTTTAGGAAATAATTCCCAGATTGTGAATCGATCACGATGGTACGGAATAGTGTTCCGTTAGAGTTTCCTGCGCGGGGAGACGTCCAGATGATATATGTGATTAGCAAGAATCACGACGATACGGAATAGTGTTCCGTTGGAGTCTTCTGCGTCAGAAGACGTCCAGATGATATGCGTGATTACTGGGAATCACTAGGATATGGAAACTCGGTTCCGATGGAGTCTCCTGTGCGGAAAGATATCCAGATTATCAGGAATCACTGTGTTGCGGAAACTGATGAATTACGAATTCTCGTAGTCGAGACAAAAATTACTGTCAATTGAGGTGAGGCCCGGGTGACGTATCTCCGTATTCTAAACATTGAAACGTTATCTGTTTCTCCGAGTCGAACGTGCCGAGGAACTACGTCAGTCCGTTCTACAAATAAATCTAGAGACGCAGTAGCGTGAAAAATTATACGCCACTGTGTATACTGGTGCTAGCGCTACCACGTATCTTTTACTTGTAAAACTGCGATTCCAACCTAACCCGAAACTTCTGTCATTAATATCTCGTCACGCCTGCTGTATTTTCTAAATCTGAAGGCATTTTTCTGATGTAAATCGCATATAAGCTTTCTAATAAAACCAAAATCAATAAAATCGGTCCATGTACAACTGAGACATCGTAATATCATGTCATGAATATGCCAGAAATTGTAGGATTTTCTTCTGATTCTGATTCTGATTCTTATTCTTTTCGTCAACACTTAGCCAATAGGAGCTAAGGCCGTTCGTTGATTCGTCGACTCTCGGAATCAGTCGGCAAGGCTCGTCGGTCGGAATTGTAATATGGCTGTCACTCATGCCGCTCGTTCATTTCTAACCTGTAACTGTCAGTTTGGATTTGTGACATTTGGTTTCTTGCAACAGGACTTTCTGACATGCATTGTGCGTACTTTTGAAAACTTAAAGGACTGAATCTGGTATTGTAATATAATAAATTGTGCGTTATTCATATGACATTAATTTTATTTGTAAATAACACATACAAACCTTATTTTACTTGCAAATTAATGTAGAGCTTAAAATAAAAATACATTTGTCTTTTATTATAGTAAGCGTATAGTCTACAATATACATAATGTGTCTGAAGCCAGATATAGGAAAGAGACCAGCTTCAGTTCTTTAAGTTTCCAAAAGTATATAGAACGCATGGCAGGATGTCTCACTGCAAGAAATTTAAATGTTAAAGATGAAGCGAAAAATGAAAAAAAGAAATCAAGTATTTGTAACGCATAATTTATTGTATTAGAATAAAGTTCAGAAGTACACAGAACGCGTGGCAGAAAGTCTTGTTGCAAGAAATTTATATAATGAGAAAATGAACAGAGATCCACTATTTGTAATAAATAATTTATTGTATTACAATA
>NW_026532756.1:0-3996 GCF_026283585.1 Hylaeus volcanicus | reverse complement strand
TCCACAACCTTTCCACCTTTTAAGAGATGTACATATATATCTATACTATATCTATATATTCCCTTTCTCTCTCTCTCTCTCTATATATATATATATATCGTGGTGACGGTGGAGCGGGCAACAATGAGGCGTCGAGAGAGAACAACGTTCCAGAAAGAGAGAGGGGAGTACACTCGCGAAAGAGGGCGCGGCGCGCACTGTTGTTGAGACGCGAAACCCGAGAAAACGGACATTCGAGGGCAAATGAATGTTAATTCAGGATAGCCGAATGTAGTATCCGCGCCTCCCATACCCAACAATAAGGAGTCAAATAAGAACACGAAACGTAGGGTACGGGATTGGTCTTGTAGGTAAAGCGGTCGACTGTGGATCCGAGGATCGTGGCTTCGAATCCCCGTGCCTTATTTTTCGTTTAGACTCCTACACAAGTGTTACGGAACACGCCAATCTAAAATACATAAATATTTGCAGAGTGGACTCAGTTATCGAAAACACTTAGTTACACCTGCTCGTTTCAGCCGAAAGTTATCGATTCCTAGACCGTACGGTGAACGTTGACGTTGCTTGGCGGTTATCGTGAGAAACGTCGTCGTTTCCACTGTTTCCACCCGAGATTCGTCGACGGATTGCTGGATTACGGTCCGTCCGTGATCCGAGGATTCATCGCCGTTGGTTTGCGGGAACTGGTCGTTGAAAGATTAACGGTAGACTATGAACCGCTTTCGGTGAGCGACGCCTGCAGGACGGAGTTCATTGGTCATTCTTGGAGGCAGAATCGTTGCTAAATTACACGACGGAACGTTACGTAGGCGCGTTACGTAGTCCAAGATAAACGCGACGCTCGGCACACGGCACGCAATATATGCGCAAGCATCCAAACCGACCGATTGGGGAATTACCAGCAGTGGAGTTACGGCCGCTATCGCCAAACACAATTTGTAATTCTAAGACACTCCGTTAAATGGCAAACATACACCGGTAACTTCGTCGCTAGTCTCTTTTCAGTCCTCCCTCCTCTCTCGCACCTGCGCGCGCCCCAACCCCAACCCACCACCCTCCTCCTCCTCTCCCCATCGTCAAGTACTCCGACGAAACTTCGAGTGATCCCCCTTAGTTGTGTTTTTCTTACGGTATCGAACCGACTAACTAGCTGAACGCAGTCGTGTACCTATTAAGCGAGAAGCGGAGATGAACTTTCCAGTTAATTTGAATACCGCGTTTGGCGAGGTATCCTGGATAAATCGCGAGTCTCAGAGGTAGGGGGGGAGGGAGGCGAATGTGGCAGGTGTGGGGAGGGGGGAGGAGAGAGAGTAGGATAGCGAACCTTCGAGAAGTTAGCGGATAATTTCCGCGGATGTTCGAAATTAAAAAAGTTTACTCGTCGACGTAGATCGCCGTCCGACGCTGGCTGGCGTTAATCGCCCCCTGTTTCTTTATCTCAGCGGTTCTCAACTGCTCCCCTCTCCAACCGAGACCATATCGTACTTTTTCGGGTGACTGGCAGAAAATACCGGTGCGGGATTCGAAATTTGCGTGTTTCTCGACTTCCTGTAACTCCCGCGATTTTAATTGTTCTTCGTACTGCGACCGAAGGTATCAGGTTGTCCCGAAAGTTTCTTACGCGAGTTGCACTCGATTACTCGATGTGGTCGTGTTCATACAAATAGACAATCTAATTTCATAGATATTCATGTTGTAACGGTAAACATGGAGCAAAATGAATCGTGCACAATTCAGTAATGTAACGTAAAACATAAACTATTGTGCTTGTATTTACTTATTAGTAAAGGGAAAGAAACTTTTGGTACAACCTAATATATAGACTACGTCATTCATGGAGAATATCAGGTGGAGTGATTATTAAATACATTAACCCTTTGCGGTTCTATGTCGAGCGAGGTTCGACAAAAATTTACTGAAATCAGAAAATTCGGACCGCAAAGGGTTAAATGGTAGAGTCATGTTAGGGTCTTCTTAAGTAGACGGAACCGCATCAGAGACACCTGGTGTACGTAAAACCTTGAAAAATGATCACGAAGCAAGGAAGGTTGAGAAGCACTGGTCGATAAGCAGTTAAAAGAGACCGAACACCAAGGAAGCTGGAGTGGTACAGCTTCCCTAGCGTGAAAGAACCGTATCTGAATTGCTTATCGCGCAACTTCCCCTCTCGCCCCTCCGCTCCACTCAGGACTTCCATCCTTCGAGGCTTAGCGCGGAATAATTTCGCTCTTAGACTTCTGATCGGTGGGACGCTTCAAGGACGATCCCTCGAGCCAGCGAAACTTTACCGTGGAGAATTTACGAGCGTATTTTAGCGAACTGTAAATTCAGCAAACAAGAGTACTTTCGAAACGTGCTACGACCCGCGTGGCGATTCTTCGCGAAAAACGAAGAAGACTTTTTCAATCGAAAAACTCGACTAAACGTTTTCGATAGGAGGCTTCGTTCTCGATGGAATCGATTTTGAATACTTTTGGGGCACGAGTGACGACGGAATAGGGGCTTCGGTAAAATGTCTGACTATTATCGGTCGCTTCTACTTGCCTGTGAGCGTCAATGCGAGTGGAAGCAGCGAACAATGGTCAGACGCGTCGAGTAAGTCACGCGTCACGACACGCGGTGCCCCAAAATTATTCAAAATTGATTTCCTCGGAAACGAAGCGTTACACAAAAAAAGTTGACGTGTCATTTTCAACGCACTTTTTCGGGAACAATCAGCCCCGAAAAGAAAATTCATTACAGTAGATTACTGGACACGACGTGCGTGGTAAAAACGACAGTAGCAGTTCTGTAGTGATAGTCAATAGAATGTGCCATCGTTATCGTTAAAATGGAGGGCGTTTCCAGACCGTGACTGCGAAGCACTATTTTTTTTTTTTTTTTAAGCTGAAGAGGAATTAACCTTGATCTGAATCTGAATTGCTCGTTGTCCCTAAAATCCTCGCTGGCAGAACGCCTTTTTGAATCGCTCCGCGCCCCTAAAAGCTGTCCTCCTTTATGCGCTCAGCTACTCGTTAAAATGGTAACGCCTAGCGCGAGACTTTACGGGAAACTAAAATCGCCAAATGACGCGTAAAAATATGCAGGAAGCGGAGTCCGTAGTTCGTGGTATATCTTGGGCTAATCATTTCTCGGAGACTGTTCTGAAATTCTGCGAAATTTCGCCTCGATTCGAAGAACGAAAATGGCTTCGTCGAGAAGGTTAACTGATTTAAAAAAAAAAAAAAAATTACACTTTAAAAATCGTTCGGACTTGAAGTCAAAGAAATTATTTTCTCAATTTTAAAAGCGACAGGAGAAAAAATATAATAGACGCAAAATGTTCAGTAACGTGATGTCTGTTAGATTATTATTACTATCCCGTCACAAATCGAATTCCAGGTATCCCAACCGCGGTCACGCGACAGGTTTATCGTCGAATGATGTAGACAGCGTGAAATTATGGCCGACTAGACATTTTTGAAAACTGAAACGCGTTCGTCGAGTCGAATCGACGTTAAACGACCGATCGCGCCGCGTCAAACCGGATACGCCCTTCTATCTAATTACGCGTCGGTTCCGGTTGCGGTCACGTGTCTTTCGAAGGTATCGCCGGAACATTTTATTCCATGCTATTAATTCCACACGAACTGGAACAACCGGATTACGGGCCGTGCGCTCGTTGAAATCACCGAAACGACGCGCCAGTTCTCGATCGATGCCCCCATTGATCTCGACAGGTTTGTTTCCATTCCCGCCAGCTGATAAACCGGCGGAACGTTTAAAAGAATTTTATCGGCGATCCAATGGAATAAGTTTCACTTGAATATACGAAACAATTTCTACCTTCTGGTCGCTTATGGTATAAATGCTGATGCGACATTGAATAAATTAAATTATATTAGGTTGTCCAGAAAGTTCGTGCCAATTTTTAAAAAAACTTCAAAGGCACATTCGAATTGTAACATATATTTATTGAATTACATAGGTACCATTTCGTTCCACAACCTTTCCACC
>NW_026532755.1:0-2636 GCF_026283585.1 Hylaeus volcanicus | reverse complement strand
TATTTACAAATGAAATCACAAGCGCATACAATCATAATTTTCATACAAACTTTATATACAGATCACTTAATTCTAAATTAAAGGGAGCGCTATGTATGTATCATATCACGTTGCACTGTTAAAATTTATCATGCTTCTAATGCATACGTACACATATTACAAGGCAACATTACTATGTCTTGTGCATTACTTCTAGCAATATCTGGTCGAATTTTCTTCCACTGTCTTAATAACTGGCATCCAGCTATTCCTTACTCTAACCTATATATGTCAAACGATATACATATCCAAGTGTTTCTTATTTGGACAAAATGAATAATTATTACCTTAAATTTGTATTAGTTAGTTAGTTAGTTATAATTTATTCTCTTTGCGGAGTACACGCGGACCTCGGCTCCGCTTACATTACTTCCTCTTAACACTACTTATACACTAAGTCTTACTTCTCTACCTTACATCTAACTTTTCCTTCCATTCACACCTGCGCGCGCGAGAGAGAAAGAGAGAGATTCCATTCATTTATTCCCACACACACTCTCATTCCTGACCTCCGTTTCCGCCGCTCGTCCTTGCTCTCATCACTTCCACTCTCCTCATCCACACCTCCCCTTCCCCCTCTTCCCCTAGCACCTCCGTCACAACCTCCTGCCACCCTTTTTCTCTACCCCAGTCCGTACATTCCTCCCATACATGCTCCCACGACTCTATTCCTCCCCAACAAACTCTGCATCTCCTTCTATCCTCCTCTTCGCAATACCTTCCCCTTTTCATTTTATCCCCTAACCTATACCCTGCCACCAACTGCCACCTCATTTCCTCCCAATTCTTCTTCAGATACCTTGGCACCTGCTCTCCTTTTATCATTTTATACCATGTATTGTACCTTGACTCCATTATCTTCCTCCACCTTTCTTCCCTCTGCACCTCTTTCTCCCTTCTTACTATCTCTTCCCCTCTCAATCGTCCTTCATCCCTCCACTCCTCCACCTCCCCTATACTCCACCCCTTTCTTTCCCAAAATTCTCTCCTCTCTTCCTCCCATTCTCCTAAAACCCTACCCCTCACTGCTCTCCCTCTTATCTCCATCCAACATTTCCTCGCCAGCTCCCCTCCTTTCCCTTCACTTAGTTTCCTTTCATATCCCCATGCCCTCATACCAGCCCTTCCTCCCAACAACTCCCTCTGCATCTCCTCCCTCACCATGTATCCTGGCACCGTTCTTCCTACTCCCAATATCCACTTCAAAAATCTCTCCTGAATCCTCTCCATTTTCTCCCTCCCCTTCCATCCCCATACCTCTACCCCATACCTCATAACTGACCACACCAGTTTATAAAACAGCCATACCCTTTTACCCCAATCTTTCGCGAATTTCCTTCTTCCTATCCCCTATACCTGTCTCATTGCTATCATCCCTTTCTTAACTCTCTCATTAACCTGTTCTTCGTGCTTCCCATTCGCCATTAGCACGTAGCCCAGGTATTTAAATTTCTTCACCTCCTCAATCTCTCTGCTTTTCCACCTCGATTTCACCTTCCCTTTCCTCCCACCTCCACTCTTACATCTCATCATCTTTGTCTTCCCTACATTCACCTCCAGCTTCTTCTCCTCAATGTACCTTTCCAATCTCGCCACCTCCCCTTTCATTCCATCTTCATCCTCCGCCATCACCGCTATATCATCCGCATAAGCCAGCGTGTATATCTTTTCCTCTCCGATCTTCACCCCTCCCCATCCTCCTTTCTTCAGTACCTCTTCCATATCCGCCAGTAAAATCGTGAAGAACATTGGACTTAGTGGACATCCTTGTCTCACCCCTCTCTCCGTCCAAAAACTCTCCCCCTCTTTCTCCCCTACCTTCACTTTACTTCTCGTCTCCCTCAAAATCTCCACGCACCTCCTCACCAGCCCTTCTCTCGCCCCCACCTTCCTCATCGACTCTGCTAATACCTTCCTATCCATCGAATCAAAAGCTGCCTTCAAGTCCACAAACAGTACTATCAACTTGCCCCCCTTCCTTGCTAATCTGCCTGTTCATTAGATAGTTGAGTACATAGATGTTATCCATTGTCCCCACTGCCTTCCTGAATCCTGTCTGATTCGGTGGTAGAATCCCTCTTCCCTCTATCTCCTTCCTTAGCCTCTCCGCCAACACCTCCGCATACACCTTGTACGCCGTCTGCGTAAGCGTCACCCCTCTGTACTCCTCCACTCTTGTCCCATCTCCTTTCTTTAACACTGGCACTATCACTCCTTCCGACCAGTCTTGTGGCCAGCCTTCCCCTCTCCACACCCGGCTACAGATTTCCTATAATCTTTCCCTTACTACTTCCCCTCCATACTTCCATACTTCGTTTGGGATTCCGTCACCTCCTGTTGCTTTCCCCTCTTTTAACTTTGTTACTACCGCCCAAACTTCCTCTCCACTTACTTCCTCCTCTTCATCCTCCCCCCTCTCTCCTCTTTCTTCTCCTTCTACCCTCCAGCCCACTCCTCCTAACACCCCTCTAAAATATTCGTCCCAAGCCTCAATCTCTATTTCTGTATTCACTCCTTTCCTCCGCTTTCTTCCCCCATTTGACAATCTTTCATACCTCTCCCTCTGTTCTTATCCCTTCTATCTCCTTCTCCCACCT
>NW_026532754.1:0-1046 GCF_026283585.1 Hylaeus volcanicus | reverse complement strand
CAATGTGTTCTTGCGTTCTAATGAAGTTAAATATACTGAAATAAGTGTTGAATGTATTAAATGAGAGAAGAGTGTATTGTGTCAGTTTAAATTTACTGTGAATGACGAAATTCTCTATGCCTGTGCACAATTAATTATCATTATTCTAGAGACGGCTCAGAACAGAATCGCTCTTATTTTTGAATGACTTTATGAGACAAAATATAATAAAGTAGTTTGATAAAATCCACGTTAATATACTAAAATGAGTGAAGAATGTATTTATTTAATTTAAAGTAAATGTGAATGAAGAAATTCTGTATGTCTGTGCACAATTAATTATCATTATTATAGAGACGGCTCAGAACAGAATCGCTCTTATTTTTCAATGACTTGATAAGACAAAATAAAATAAACGAGGGTGATAAAAACCATGTTAAACCTCTCAATGTGTTACTGTGTTGTAATGATGCTAAATATACTAAAATGAGTAAAGAGTGTATTGTTTTAGTTTAAAGTTATTGTGAGTGACGAAATTATGAAAGTCTGTGCACAAGGAATTCTCATCATTGCAGAGACTGCTCAGAACAGAATCGACCTTATGCCTTAATAACTTGATAGATAAATTTAAATGAATTTGGGGGATAGAAAAACAACTTAAAACTCACAATGTGTTCTTGCGTTCTAATGAAGTTAAATATACTGAAATAAGTGTTGAATGTATTAAATGAGAGAAGAGTGTATTGTGTCAGTTTAAATTTACTGTGAATGACGAAATTCTCTATGCCTGTGCACAATTAATTATCATTATTCTAGAGACGGCTCAGAACAGAATCGCTCTTATTTTTGAATGACTTTATGAGACAAAATATAATAAAGTAGTTTGATAAAATCCACGTTAATATACTAAAATGAGTGAAGAATGTATTTATTTAATTTAAAGTAAATGTGAATGAAGAAATTCTGTATGTCTGTGCACAATTAATTATCATTATTATAGAGACGGCTCAGAACAGAATCGCTCTTATTTTTCAATGACTTGATAAGACAAAATAAAATAAACGAGG
>NW_026532753.1:0-5310 GCF_026283585.1 Hylaeus volcanicus | reverse complement strand
AATTTTTTAATTATAAACACTTATTCGCTCAATTTATAAATAATTATATATACCTGCAATTTCTGTCTTGCTCCAAGAAATTGTAATGTTTACGGTACTGTAACCGTACTGTTTCTATTTAGCTTTTTCCCACCCACGAAAAAGGACGGACAGTCAGGATGAAACTAAATTGTAATAGACACAAATAAAAAAAAAAACATTTATTTGTTTTAGCGCATCAGAGTAACAGAGATTAGTGATGGCTGCCGTTCGAAGGACGCAGGAATAATTCAAAATATCTTAACGTATATGATATAACTCGCGACTTATTAACGCGTATACGCTCGCCTCGCTTAGCTTAATAATACAAACTCAAAAACATGACATCATAAGTATACCTAAACGCGCGCTCCGTGTTTATCCGATTTTATACAAGGACGGTACGCCCGTTACTGTTTACGGGGCAAGAAAAGAAAATCAAAAATTATATTAGTTGAATACATCTGACGGTACAGTGCGATCGTGATATGGCGAGGAATAACGCGAAATCTTTTGATGTCCTGGTTGCGTGGTTTTTAATAAAGAATTTCTTCTTTATAAAAAACGTTGTTCGCAGAAATACTCTTACTCTTGTCGTTCCCAAAATCCAGCTCAGCCAACTGGCCAGTGGTTCGCTCGCTGACGGGAAAATCACTTTCCTCCGGTTGCTCACCATTCAGTGATGACTGTTGGAAATAGTTACGTGTCTACGATCCTCGGGACAACACCGGAGCTGGCTTTGGTTCATACAAGTTGCTTAGTAAAGCTAAGAGAGAGCACTTGTCACCATGATCGCACTTTTATACCGTTGATTTGGAGTGGGGCAGTGCTACGCACCTGCGCCGTAATTATTCCCGAAATCTATTGGGAGGGGTTTGGAGACCCGGTGGGGTATGTAAACGTGATTACATATCAATGTACGATTACAGTATATATACGCGGTGATGGATAATTTTTCAAGTACTTGGCGCCGAGACGCTACCGCGTCTCTAGATATCATTATCTAATAAAAGTTACATATAATTATTTAGCCACAAGTGAATAGTTGATTTATTCCTGTTAGTCAGGATAACCCTAACCAACAATTAAAAATTCTGAGCCGAGTCCTAGCCGAGCTAGAACGTAACACATTTCTTTAATTCCTCTATAATGGGTTCATCCCAACATAATTGTATGATATGAGTCATTTATTTCGAATAACTTTTGCTCAATATACAGGGTGAGTTACCTACAATCTGTTCCTAAAATATCTCCGATGCTTTTAATAATACATCTTTAAAGAAAAATGTTTGGTTCGAAAGGGATCATACTATGATAGACAACAAACTATAATCTTCGACACCGAACAACATGTAGCCACAAGCAACAATTTCTGTAGAGAAGAAGTTCTTCAGTATCCACCGTATTCTCCAGACTTTATGTCAACAGTCGAGGTCCCTCGAAAATGACGAGGACCCGGAAAACTAGCGTAACAACTTCTTCGAGATCAAACTTTCTTTCGAAATAGCCATCAAAATCATGTCAATTGGTACCATGGACAAGAATCATCAACACTTTTTACAAGTGAGGATGAATAATTGTTCATAATTTCAGTTTTTACACGCTTTTCTAGCTATCTTCATTATAAACATTATGTAAAAGACACGAGTGGACTTGCATTAACCCATTCCAATCAAGATCCGGGAATCTTCTGATAAGACACATTTCTCGTTGCAATATAAAATAATTTTTTACAAAAAATTTTAACCGACTTCGAAAAGGGTGCAGTGAAAAGCATGAAATAATTTCTAGTTAATGTATATGAATACGCACTAGATCTAGATGTAATTGCTTAAAAGTATGGGAAAATCCAGTGAAAAGTGTGAAATAATTTCTAGTTAAACTTCATTGTTATTCACCGTCGTTTGATGAATTAGGTTAAATTATTCAATACATTATATTAAATGCAATGCACATTTTTCGGAGGGGGCGCAGATGTAAAAAATTTTTAATTCCGATTTGGGTTAGCTTTTGGTAGAGGCGGCAATATTGAATGCTGTCAATGTATACATGTTTATTGTCTATGTAGAATTAATAGTTAATGTACATAGTGTGTACACGGAAATATAGTTTGAGTAGATTTGGGGCTTTTTTGCAGGGGAGGGGCGGCAAAATTTATTACTGCTAATGTATAAACTCTCCCCATGGAAATACTGTATGAATATGAATACGTATAATAGCAATAATTACAGTTCGTATTTTTTGTTCCTTCGACAGATAGTTAAACCAAATTTGGTACTTGTGTCTGTAGGTAGTTGTTCGGTATCTTTGCTCGAACAGAATTTTGTCGAGTTGACATAATTAACGTAAGAAATTTCCCACTTCGCAGACGAAGCAAATACCGATGTCTAAAGGAAACAAAGATTTTTATGTGAAACTGGTGAATTACAAGAAAGTCAAGAAGTCTCGCAGTTCGAAACAGACGAAGCACGAAGCTTTGTAACATATTTCTCGCACGCGTCGATGACGATTACGGTGACGTATGTCAGCGGTGACGCTCTATGTATTCCCATCTTCGGAGAACAATTTGGACGCCAAAATTTCCAGGCGGTTACGTCTCTCCGCATCACGTCGCTCTCCGTGATGGCCAACATTGTCAGAGAGACAGAAGAGAGAGAGACAGGCGAATCGTGTTGACGTATATCGATCTTTTTGGAATCCAGACAGTCCTCGATAATTCGCTAGGGCAGTAATTTTACATTATGCGTCGCCTCCGAAAAAGGTGCATTGCATTTAATATGATGTATTTAATAATTTAACCAAATTCATCAAACGATGGTGAATAACAATGCAGTTTAAATAGAAATTATTTCACACTTTTCACTGCATTTTCCCATACTTTTAAGCAATTATATCTAGAGCTAGTGCGTATTCATATAAATTAACTAGAAATTATTTCATGCTTTTCACTGCACCCTTTTCGAAGTCGGTTAAATTTTTTTCCAAAAAATTATTTTATTTCACTCTTTTTAGTGGCAATCTATAACCAATAGGTTTCATGCAATAACAATAGTTATGAGCAATATACAGGATGACCCAAAAACGTTGGAGGTCCTTGAAAAGGGTGGTTCGGGGGGGTGGGGCTATTTGAAACAATTTTTCCTTAGCGAGAATGGTGTTCGAGGCTTCGTTAAGGAGATATTCCAGAAACAAAAACCCCCGAGCAATCAGAGCGCGAGTATACCGGTGCAGCGCCTGCGAAGCCTACGCTACGCTACCGCAGGCGCTCCACCAGCATACTCGCGCTCTGATTGGTCGGAGGTTTCTGTCAATATCTCCTTAACGAAGCCTCGAACACCATTCACGCTAAGGAAAAATTGTTTCAAATCACCCCCTCCCCTCAAAACACCCCATTCAAGAACATCCAACATTTTTGGAACACCCTGTATTGTTGCAAATGGGATTATCAGGAATACATGTGAAAGGATTGATTGCGTTTGGTAAATTCCTTATTGAGCTACACCAGAGCATACCAATTTTGCACCAACAATGGTTTCAAACAATGAAAGTGTCCATCAATTTTTGCAAATGGGAACATCACGAATTTATTTATCATGAAATGCGGAATATTCCATCTCGATCGGTTACTTCCGTTGCGAGTTTCAGCAAAGAAAAGGAATTTTGCAATAGCAATAGTTATAAACAATTAAAAAATTCATAACTTTTTGGAAATGTGATCATCGCGAAAACCTGTACGGCAGCAAAATGTAAGGGATTTCATCGATTTCAGGCCAAACATACGTGAAATAGTTCGCTCTTTGCGATAAAAAGTGATATAAAGTGGTAAAAAACAAACTAAGGAAGAATGTTTTGTTATGGGACCAATTGGCAAATGCTCTTCTAGATGCAAGAAGTTTCAATCTGATCCATCCGTCGATTGGTCCATCCGTCTCGGAGTAAGAAGCAAGGCAAAATTGTTCTGTTTTAAAAAAAAAAAACGGCTAAAAAATGACAAATCAGAAAATGTTTCTTTTACGCGACCAACTGGAAGAAATATTCGACAAGATGCAAGAGGTTTCACTCCGATTCCTCAAGCCATCTCGACGTAATCGGCAAGCATACCTAAAAATCACTGTTTTTTGCTAAAAAGACGGGTAAAAAATGACAAATCGCAAAAAGTCGTGATAATGGTACCACCGGGGGGGGGGGGGCATGCTCTACAAGATGCAACAGGATTCATTCCGATTGGTCAAGCCATCTCGGCGTAATCGGTGAGCAGACATTGAAAAAAAAAATATACATGTCTAATTGAGTAATCTCCTCCTATTCGAAGTCGGTTAAAAAATCCAGATATATCGCACTCTTATCGTTTAAAATGAAGCCACGTTTAAGATATAAACAAATAAGGCACAGACCCGTAGTTCACTGAATCTATCAGTGAAAAAATTTAGTACTGTTTTAATTATTTTATTATTACTATTTCTATTATTTATAATGTACGCTTATATCTAGAGACGCGGTAGCGTCTCGGCGCCAAGTACATGAAAAATTATCCGTCACTACGTATATACTGGCGTTGGAGCTACCACGTATCTTTTACAGGAGAGACGGTCCATTCCAACCTATCCTGAAACTTCTTTCATGAATATCTCAACACGCCTGCAATATTTTCTACATTTAAAGGCATTTTTCTTATGTAAACCACATATAAGCTTTCGAATAAAACCAAAATCAATAAAATCGGTCCACGAACAATTGAGATATCGTAATATCATGTCATGAATCTGTCAGAAACGGTATTTTTCGTATGATTTTCCCGGCGTCAACCCTTAGCCAATAGGAGCTAAGCAAAAGCCGAGCGTCGTTCGTCGACTCTCGGAATCATTCGGTTCGGCATGGCTCGTCGGCCATCGAACGTCGAGAGTCGAAACAGATGTCATCATTCATAACCTGCCAAGTGTCAAAAGTTTTTATACTAGTGCATTATTAATTATATTTGTGTCAGCAAAATGTTTTCAATTAAGACTTTATGTAGGGTTTAATAACAAATTGCGGCCACTGTTGTCAAGTGTTGATCAATCTTGACTACAAGGTAAGTTGTCAAACTCTGAATTGCGAGATACCTTTATTCATACAGAATAGATGCATACCACTAAAGTGTTTTTAATTTAGACTTTTTATGTAGAGCTTATAGAAATGTAGTCATTTTATCATTTCATCATTAACATTATAATTTCTTGCAGCAAGACAGAAATTGCAGGTATACATAATTATTTATAAATTGAGCGAATAAGTGTTTATAATTAAAAAATT
>NW_026532752.1:5301-8808 GCF_026283585.1 Hylaeus volcanicus | reverse complement strand
TAATCATTTAATAATATATCATCGATGATATATTATTAAATGATTAATATTAATTCATTTGTCAATTTTCTCGAACCACCTTCCAAACATTACTTAATTAAAATATACGATAATTTATATAAATTTAGTAGTTTGTTTGTTAGCTATTCATTTTAATAGTGGCCTTTTGTTAAGAGACTAAATAATTCGTTACGAACGTGAAGTATCGAAGGTACAAATGAAATACCACAACAAATAGTGAATTACATGGGGGTACGATTTGTCTTGGCGATAGGGTGACGAACTCGCACGCCGTAGCCCGGGGTTCGATTCCTGCCGGAGGTGATAATGATTTTCTTCGCTTTTTCTCATTCGATCACGTTCATTTCTGTTAGTTTCTAATCATCAAAAAAGGAAAAATATTCTCGAATCAATATTTCAGCCCAAAAACCCAAGAAGCCCCAAAATATAGCATCCCTGAAAATCATTGTAAAATTGGAGGAATCGAATGGATTCAAAAAATTGAAGAGTTAAAAGGTATCTGAATGATTCAAACTCAATAATTACGCAAATTACGAATCTGGAATCAGAATTGCAAAATTCAAAATGCCGGATCCAATATGGCCGACGTGTACATTGAAAAGTTATTAGATTTTCATCAAACTTGGTATTTATGACTTATTTGAGCCACAAACTTTGAATCTGATATCAGAATTGCAAAATTCAAAATGGCGGATCCAATATGGCCGACATGTGCATTAGATTTTCATGAAACTTGGTACTTTATGGTTATTTTGGCTGCAAATTACGAATCTAGTATCGGAATTGCAAAATTCAAAATGGCGGATCCAATATGACCGACATGTGCATTAGATTTTCATGAAACTTGGTACTTTATGGTTATTTTGGCTGTAAATTACGAATCTAGTATCGGAATTGCAAAATTCAAAATGGCGGATCCAATATGGCCGACATGTGCATCAGATTTTCATGAAACTTGGTACTTTATGGTTATTTTGGCTGCAAATTACGTATCTAGTATCGGAATTGCAAAATTCAAAATGGCAGATCCAATATGGTCGACATGCATATTAAAAATATTAAATTATTATGAATTTTTATGAAATAGAATTTCTAGATTTATAGGGCAACATAGTTAGAATACATTGGCAGAAATAACAATAATAAATTAATGTTAAATTAAAATTAAGGATAATAAAGTTCGTTTTAATGCCGCGTAAACAGTCTTCTTTTCCTTATAAGAATGGACTTTGAATTTAAATAACATAAAATGGCGCAAATTTGCGCAAGTTTTCTCAATTGAATATCATACCTGACATGTTACTTTATATCAAGAAACTGGCAGACCGTGTCACTCGGTGACTATCATCTTTGTTTTCCTTCCGCTTCATCGAAAGATAACTAAAATTTATACCATATCGAAAAGGGAATTACAATAGTGATCGTCAACTTTGAACCTCCGTATATCAGTAACCGATTACTATTTTTAAAAATTTCAAACGGCATTTAATGCACTCGTATGTATACAACACGGACAATATTGAAAAAAGTGTGTGTTCGAAACTTGAAAAATTGCATCTCGGCCATCCGGATCACTGTGCGTCGTGTCCAAGGAAATTTCTCAAAGAATGGCGAAAGCAGGAGGGTTGGGGAATAAAACGAAGGAGAGGGTCACAGCGATCGACGTAGTAACACGAACGTCGCAAAAGGAAGAAAGGAATTGACGGGCAACTATAGTGGGGTGGGTCAGGGTTAGTGTCGAAGGTTAGGCTCCCTACCCAGGAACCCATTACTCGGTAGGCGCGGTGGTGGGGAGAGGGTCGAGCGCGGAGGGGATGCAGACGCCTCGTAGGATCGATATTCCCGCTGGCCACAGTTGCTCGTATGGCTTTCATCCCCTTGGCCGTTTCCACCCCTGAAGTTTCCTTGTTCTTAGGGTAGTTTTCTGATCTTTACCTACGGTCCGATCGAATTTGCATTACACAGGGCTACTTTTCAGGCGCAGGCCTTCGAGGCTTGCCAAAGGGATGAAAAGGGAAGTTTTGAGGGACGCTGATGAAGGCTGGGTTGATTTATTGCTTACAAATGTCCGTAGGGAAGACATTTGAACATTTCTGATGCGAGTTGCGACTTAAAATTTTGTAGCTTTACTCGAGTAATTTTATTCATTTAACACGTTTAATTTAACACGTTTAATTTTAGCCACGCTAAAATTTCTACCGCGATTCAATTTTATTTACTAATTATCGAGGACTACATAATCAAACATTTATCGCGGTATTTATTTTTGTAACTTCACCGAAATTCAAGTGTTTCATACAAATTCATTTTCTTTGGCGTTTAACTTCCGGAATTAATTTTTTTTAGTTCTTCGGTAAAAGGCACTGTCGCCCATATATGGGCGACGTGGCGATGAACGTGTTAAATATGGACAGGGTTGTTTGGTCTAGAACATCGTGTTCTAAGCTCGGAGGAACGATTGCCCGATGTAAACGCAGCAGGTAGATCGTTGGCAATAATCGCGCAAAAAGTATAAAACGCACTCCTTCCATTTTTTTTTTTTTTTTTTTTTTTAAATGCTTACAAATGTATCAGTGGACGCCATGGAAACATGTCCGTATATTTTGCGGATATTGAATTCCTCTCGGGGCTGGACGTGCGCGTCGAATCGCAAATTGAACGTGGTCGAATTACCCGTCGAACCTCTCCGTACGTGTGTCGGCGAACGACGGAAAATTATCCATCAACAGGTAGTCCGTGGATGGTTTTTGTCGCATTAGCGACACCGCATCGAACGGAACGCGCGATGTAAACAGCGACTACGAATTACCCGGTCTCGATAAACACGGGTTCGATGACTGATACCGTTCGGGGATGAAAATCTCGACGATAAATTTCTGATTCATCGAACGTGGACGAGGAATGGGAGACTTTAATATTTGTACGACGGGAAAAATTGAACGGCTGTAATATTTGAACGATCGAGAAATTGAACCCTTGTGAGAGTGAAAACGGTCGAATAATTGAATAGTTGTAGCATTAAACAGTTGAAATATTGAATGATTCAATAATTGAAGAGTTGAACGATTTATTGATTCGATAATTGAATTGTTGAAACACTGAACGATTGAATACTATAGCTGAACTGTTGCAAGCATTAAACGGGTAAATAATTGATCCGTTAACAAAATTGAACACTTGGAGCATTGAACAGATGAATGATTCGATAATTGAACAGTCGAACGATTTATTGATTCAATAATTGAAATGTTGAAACATTGAACAACAGTTGAACGATCGAATGACACAATAATTGAACAGTTGAACGATTGAATGATGCAATAATTGAACAGTTGAACGTCTTATTGATTCGATAATTGAATTGTTGAAGCATTGAACAGTTGAACGATGGAATAATTGAACAGTTGAACGATTGAATGATTCAGTAATTGAAGAGTTAAACGATTGAATGATTCAATAATTGAATTGTTGAAACATTGAACAATT
>NW_026532752.1:4039-5291 GCF_026283585.1 Hylaeus volcanicus | reverse complement strand
AACAATTGAACGATTGAATGATTCAATAATTGAAAAGTTGAACGATTCAATGATGCAATAATTGAACAGTTGAACGTCTTATTGATTCGATAATTGAACAGTTGAACGTCTTATTGATTCGATAATTGAATTGTTGAAACATTGGACAGTTGAACGATCGAATGATTCAGTAATTGAACCGTTGTAGCATCGAACAATTAAACGATCGAATAATCCGATAATTGAATCGTTGGAACAGCGAACAGCTGAATATCGTCAACTCATTTAACTTCTTCTGTAAAATGATCAACGATTTCGTACCATTGTAGGGATCACGTCCCTAACCGTACCAAGAACACGAAAATGTTCTCCATCTACTCGTTTAAATCCAGTTTTCGCCACCCAGTCCACTTCATTTTCTTCCATCGACTCCGAGCTCCTATCTGGAGCATAACAGGTTTCAAGGGCGTCGTTCGCCTCTCCAGCGAGTAACAGGCTCTGGATGCGACCTCCTGCATCCACGAGCAGCTCCTGGCGGGTTCATGGCTCGTCTGGACGTAGTTGGCCGCCGGATGGGTGGGGGGGGGGGGGGGGGGGAGGAGGGGTTGCAGGAGGTGGGATGAGGGGTTGCAGGAGGTGGGATTTGTTGCTCGGAGGTCGCAGCCGGGACCTCGCATCCTAGAGCTAGGCCAGGCATTGACCTAGATGTCCTGTTTCCACCTACAAACTTGTTTTCTCCCTTCGCCTCATCCACTCCCGCCAATATTTGGTATCGTAACAAAGTTACGCGAAAGACAGAATTTCTAAGAAAATTGTCGAACCGTAGAATTTCTAAATTTCTGTGGGACTATGATCGTAGAAGAATTCGATACGTGAATTTAATTTATAAGAGAATTCTGTGACACAACGATGTTTATATTTTATAAGGTAATTACGTTTATATGGATGAGGAGTTTATAAGGATATTTTATAGGTGTTACGATTTAAAAGGAATGTCTGTGGATAATGGAGTTTATATTTTGTGAAAGTGAATTCGATACGTTATGTCGTTTATGAGAAAGCAGTTTATGAGGAAATATTATAAATTATGATGTGAACAAGGAAATTCAGCGAATTATTATAAGGAAATTCTGTGAACCTTGTAGTTTATAAGGACTTTTATGAAATAGGTAAGTTTATAAGGAGATTCAATAAATAATTATATGTAGATTCTGTAAACCTTGTAATTTACAAGAATTTTTATGAAATAGGTTGTTTATATAGAAATTAAATA
>NW_026532752.1:0-4029 GCF_026283585.1 Hylaeus volcanicus | reverse complement strand
AAATAATTATATGTAGATTCTGTAAACCTTGTAGTTTATAAGGAAATTCAGTAAATAATATATTATAAGTAAACTCTGTAAATATTGTACTTTATGAAAAGAAATTTATAAACAGAGTAGTTTATAAGGAAATTTCATAGAGAATATGGTTTATAAGGAAGTTCTATAAATGAAAAAAATCTAGAAATAGGGTAGTTTGTAACGAAATTTCATAGACAATATGGTTTATAAGGAAATTCTATAAATGAACAAAATTCCATAAATAGGGTAGTTTATAAGGAAATTTCATAGATAATATTGTTCGTAAAGAAATTCGTTAAATATTGCAGTTTATGGAGAGAAATTTATAAATAGGGTAGTTTATAAGGAAATTTCATAGAAAATATAGTTTATAATGAAATTCTATAGTATTAATAAGTAAATGCTATAAACCTTGTAGTTTATAAGAAAATTCAACGATAAATGTAGTTTATAAGGAAATTGTATAAACGTACTTCACAAAGGAAATACAATATAATCTTCAAGAAAGTCGACGAAATAATCTAGTTTACAAATGATAAATAATATTAATTTATAAGGTAAAGCCTCCAAACACACGAGTTTATAATAAAGCTCTAAAATTAATACAACGAAAAATGTAATTTGAATTTCGAAAATGAAGCCCGACGTGCAAAATTCAACGTTCGTTAAATTACACTTTAATTAATCCGATGTACCCAGCCCCTTTTTCAGTCTGCAACATTCGCCCCACCCTGTATGCAACGTCTGCCCTAGGCATCTCCCTCTAGCTCCTGCCCTATCTCACTCTCTCCTGGTAACTAGGCCATCAGATCGATCCTGCAGTGGCACCAACACCGCTGCAAACAGTGCCACCACCACGGCGACCCGTCGTCTCAAGTTCCACGGACTTGGTCTGGGTTAGGTCTGAGTTAGATCCTCTCGGAGCCCACTCCAGACTTCCACGCGTAGAAAAACTGCGGAAGAGTCGCCTGTCCAAGGATCGAACCCTGACAGTCGTCGTCGTTATACTTCATTTGCCCAACAGACTTGCAAGTTTTGCTTCTCCATACGTATTATGTATTTTCTAAAATAATTTTTCCTGTCTTTTGGATTTTTGGTGACGTAGAACACTTTGTCGATAAGACAGACCTCTCTGACGATAATATGGAATATTCATTAGGTAAAACAGGATTTGTTGGTAATGTAGAACACTTTGTCGATAAGACAGACCTCGCTGACGATAATATGGAATATTCGTTAGGTAAAACAGGATTTGTTGGTAATGTAGAACACTTTGTCGATAAGACAGACCTCGCTGACGATAATATGGAATATTCATTAGGTAAAACAGGATTTGTTGGTAATGTAGAACACTTTGTCGATAAGACAGACCTCTCTGACGATAATATGGAATATTCATTAGATAAAACAAGCTTCGTTGGCGATGTAGAACTCTTTGTCGATAAGGCAGACCTCTCTGACGATAATTTAGAATATTCATTAGGTAAAACAAGATTTGTTTGTAACGTAGAATACTTTATCGATGTGAGAGATCCTCATGATGATAATGTAGAAGGTTCGGTAGGTAAGGCATGCTGCTCTGTAGGGAATGAAGAATAATCTGTCGACAAATTCCGCGGCGACGCGTTATCGATTGAAAATACACGAACGATCCGTTTTCTTTTTATGGCTAGCGAGACTTTTTACGCGTCCACTCGATGGAACTTGTCTGCTAATCGACGATCTGACCTGGATGCAAGATACATCGAGGTTTTAACTCGGACAGAAAATTTGTCCACTGCATCCCAAAGGAGAAACCGATCGTCCTGACTATCATTGACCCCGACCCCCTCGACGAGACCGAGATTATCGCGTTGGCAGCCCTTTTCGTGACTGAAACGTTTCCGTTATGTAATCGCCACGCTGGCCGAACGTTCACGACGTAAAAGTTCATCGATAATTTATTCAGGGTTTGATGCTAAAGTATGCTAAAGTAAACGTATTATTTTTAATCGCTCTTTCGCCACCGTTGGACAAGCCAAACATTTTTTTATTCGAATATAATCGAGGAAAATTTTGTTTGCAAATAAAAGAATAAAAATTGAACGGAGAACGACATTTGAAATGTTCACGTGTACTTGGATGTAAAAGGGTTTTCAAAAAAAAAAAGAATTTTTTCACGATGAGAAATCGTCGAGGACTGGCCGTGGAAGCTTTGCTCGCTAGGGCTCGCCAGGAAGGGGTCGAAATCGATTTCTCGCTTATTCCGTCGTTGCACGCGGCGTGCATGCGCGTTGCAAGTAGGGCAGAGACGACGTCGACGTCGACGCTGTCGACGCGAATGCGGCTGCTGTGATGAAAACGAGACGGAAACACGCTTGGGGAAAATTATGAAAAATGGGGGAAAAAAGAAGCACATCATTTTATTTGTTGTCAATACTGTTCCTGTTCTTAATATTTATGTTGCCCTTGTTAAAGTTATTATTGTCGTTGTTAATGATGTAATTAACGTTGTTGCTGTTGTGTTCTTATTAATATTGTCAATAATGTTGTTGTCATTATTATAGTTACTGATATCGTTGTTAATGCTGTAGTTGAATTTGTTGTTGTTGTTATTGCTATTAATATTGCCGATATCCTTATTTAAGTCGATGTTGTAGTTGTTAATGCTGTCAATAATACTCTTGTCGTTCTTAATATTGCTGTTGTTATTGTTCAAGATTTTGCTATAATTGTAAATGGTGTGATTAACGTTGTTGTTGTTGTTGTTGTTGTTGTTGCTCTCGTTAATACTGACAATAATGCTGTTGTTCTTGTTAATGTCATTGATATCGTTGTTAAAGCTGTAGTTAACGTTACTGCTGTCGTTAATGGTGTCAGTAATGTTGTTATTGTTATTAATATTGCTGATATCCTTATTCAACTTTGTGTTGTTGTTGTTAATGCTATAACTAACGTGGTTGCTGTTCGTTCTTGTTGTTAATGCTGACACTAATACTGTTTGTCGTTCTTAATACTGCAGTCATGCTCATTTAAATTATTGTTATTGTTGTTAATGCTGTAATTAACATTGTTGATGCTGTTAACTCTGTCAATAATGCTGCTGTCGTTCTTAATATTGCTGTTATCCTAAGTTATTGTTGTCGTTGTTAATCTTCTAATAAACATTCGTGTTGTTGTTGTTGTTGTTGTTGTACAACAGTAATCACTTTCTGAAACGTTTAGAAGATAATAGAACTCCCGGATGAACGTTTAAATGGAACTCGTTAAAACAATTTCACAATCATTTTGTTTCACGATTCGAATGATTGGTGGAAAGCAAGTCGCGTTCGAACAATGTACTACAGTGACCTGCGCGTAGCATTCTTCTACGAGTGGCTCTATCGGGTCACGGCGCTATGAATAGCGTCTGATATTAAAATAACCCCATGACGCGACGTCATTGGTCCATTCGTAGATCACGGCCAAGGATACACGCTGGTGTCTCACGACAGGCTTGTAAAAATTCGAAATATCCACGACATTTCGCTGCCAGTAAATATACAGGGTGTCCCAAAAATGTTGTAACGCATTGAAAGGTGTGATTCGGGAGGTGATTTAAAACAACTTTTTCCTTAGCGAAAATGTTATCCGAGGTTTCCTTGAGGAGATATTAACGGAAAACGCCGGACCAATCAGAGCGCGAGTATACCATTGAAGCGCCCGCTGATTGGTCGGGGTTTTTTGTTAATATGTCTTCAACAAAGCCTCGGACATCATTTTCGCTAAGGAAAAAGTTGTTTCAAATCACCTCCACCCTATATATACAAGGTGTCCCAAAAATTTTGTAACGTATTGAAGGAGGTGGTTCGGGAGGTGATTTGAAACAACTTTTTCCTTCGCGAAAATGTTGTACGAGGCTTCGTTACGGAGATATTAACGAAAAACTCCGAACCAATCAGAGCGCGAGTATACCATTGGAACGCCCGCTGATTGGTCGGGATTTTTTGTTAATATCTCTTCAACGAAGCCTCGGACAACATTTTCGCT
>NW_026532751.1:0-4552 GCF_026283585.1 Hylaeus volcanicus | reverse complement strand
TCCTGATGATCTCACTTGCAACTATACAGGGTGTCCCAAAAATGTTGTAACACCTTGAAAGGGGTGGTTCGGGAAGTGATTTGAAACAACTTTATCCTGAGCGAAACTGTTGTCTGAGACTTCGTCAAGGAGATATTAACAGAAAACCCCGTCCAATCAGAGGGCGAAATTGTTTCAAATCAATACCCGAACCACCCCTTTCAACGACCTCCAACATTTTTGGGACACCCTGTATATTGAAAGCTGCTTTCATGGTGTTTCCATTTGGAGAAATTTATGAGTATCTTAATGTTTATAACTATTGTTACTTGAAAATTTCTATTCTTTGATGTAACTCGGCAAGAAATGAACCAAATGCGATCAATCCTTTCACAATTTGTTGCACATGTATTCCTGATGATCTCACTTGCAACTATACAGGGTGTCCCAAAAATGTTGGAGGTCGTTGAAAGGGGTGGTTCGGGTATTGATTTGAAACAATTTCGCCCTCTGATTGGACGGGGTTTTCTGTTAATATCTCCTTGACGAAGTCTCAGACAACAGTTTCGCTCAGGATAAAGTTGTTTCAAATCACTTCCCGAACCACCCCTTTCAAGGTGTTACAACATTTTTGGGACACCCTGTATACCACCTTTTTTCAGCCGTGGAACGTAGTTCACTCTATCAGGATCAGAGTATTTCTTACATAAGTACGCTAACTTCTGCCACTCCTTGTGCTCCCTGAAAACGTGAATCGGTACATTTTTCATATCTTCTTTCAAATTTCTTATTTGTTCAACGAGTCTTACTTTTTCTTGAAACCGGTATTCTGCAGCTTTATTTATTCCAGTACGCAGCCGCTGAGCATTGGTCTGTAGGATATCTTTTAGTTCTTTGTTACCGCACTTTTTTCCAATTTCCTTTAACTTTGTTGGTAAAATTGGGTAGCAGGTGATTTGTGCATTCTATTTTTCATACACGCACCATATACTCGTTATATTGATCATTGTCCAATATCCTCTTGCATATGCTCTGCTATCGCCATCCACAACTAGTATCGAGTATGTCAGTGCATTTCTGCGCTGCATTTGAAGCCTTTCGCAATAGCAGCACTTTCAATCCCAGTCGAACTCTGATTACGACCCCAGTTTTTGAAGCATCGATGCTCGCGCGCTTCTTCCTTGTTCTTCGCCGCTCTTTGGGAAATGATACAAAATTTGTTTTTTATACCTATGAAGAGCACTTTCTTTGTGTTGTGACAATGGCTCCTACGCCAGAAAGAGAATTTTAATCTCCTTCGCGATAAGATCTTTTCATCCAGCTGCCATCAGCGACAACTTGAACACATGGCACATTATATCCTACAAGTACATCGCCTCTTGCAATAGCCATTTTTCTTTCCTCTTTTCTAGCTTCTTGCATTTCGTGTTCAGCGGCCACTTCGAAGCCATCGATTATGTCTATTGGAAGGAAATGATGGATCGGTGACACAAATGAATATTTATTATAGATTGGTCTGATTATAATTTTTCACTTTTAATATGTTTAATGCTGAATATAAGAGAGATATAATAATGCAAGAGTATTATACAGAAGATCGCTTAGCTTCCTATGCGAACATAGTTGCATGATATCGATACCGTCGATATGGTCGATATCGCCGGTATTATCATAGCCGCCAAAATATGAATTGTGTAAGAATGCTTAACTATAAGGTGTTAGTGAAGCATTACAACAATGTCATTGTGACATTTCTCGACCATGCTGCCATCATCCTGCCGAAGATAGGATATGCGCTCCACATAATTGCACATTTGGTCCTGAACATGGTCCGTTTTTTCTAACCTGTACTGTTGACATCCAACTATGTCAAAATGTTCAATGCCGCAGCCAATGTTTCGAATGTTTTCGTAAATTTATGATTTGTTTGAAAATGTACGCAAAATCGGCAGAGTCTATTCCTCTGGAAATTGGATTCTTCGACTGTTGTGGTTCGGCTCGCTCTATCACCCAGTTACAGTCGTAATCCATAGAATTTCCGACATCTTCATTCATTTCTTCCTCGATGTCCATTACGGAAGGTCTTTCGCTGCTGACTACCAGGTTATTACCTTCCGTTACCGATGTCGTTCTTTCTTCTTCGTTTTTTTCGAAATCTATGTCTTCGTTTTCCTCGGAATCTACTTCTTGTATAATTTTTTACAATTAGTTACACATCACATTGTTAACGCGTGTTGCAACGTTCCAACAGATACTCTTGTAAAAGTAGAAATACAATTCCTAAAACGAATAAAAAATTGTATACTAAATGATGGAGGGCACGTGGAAGGGATTCCAAAATAAAATATTATTTTTATCTCAAATTAATTTATATTTTCATATTTTTTCTCCTAAAAATCCTTTAGCTTTATCCGTTAGCTTTATTTCATTACTAAAACAAGGGCGACATTTTTCTGCATGCCGTAAAGGTAATGGTTGTGAAAAAAACTATTATGTAGAATTTAGGCCTGCCGTTTGTACCGCAGTCTCTTCGTATCGGTTTCAAGAGGCACGAATTAACCCGTAGCATTTTACATGCAGTCGAGAGTCGAGGCCCCCTACTGTGCTTCCTGGTCTCGTAGATTTTCTTGTACCGAAAATCAGTAAACTTTTACGCGTAATATCTTAAATACTATTTGTAAAAGGGTGTTTACATTAAGCTTGCTGAATTCGTCGTGAAACGTACTATCTACTGATCAAACAAGAAGTATATAATCCCATTTGAAAAACCAAACGTAACTTTCATATCTCTGTAAACAATAATGATAAAAAAAAATTGTTACGGCCAATAAATCGGCCCCCTCTTGCCATGTAATTTCATATCAGAAACTTTTTTCGTATCTTTAATAGATTTCGTGGGACATACTGTATATTTGTTTATTATATTAAAATTATTTGATTCATTGTTAATAATAATAATATACATATAGTAACACAAAATAGTATATGTAATTATCAATAATAGAAATTTAAAATATAATGAAAATAATTTGTTCTGTGTTACGAGTTTTTGCTGTGCGTCAACGTACTTCAGATCGCTATCAGAAAGGCTCCTCAATTCGCTATAATTCGATACAAATATGGTACGATGCCATGTTTTGTTATAGATAATGAAATTTAATACATCTACAATTAAATGAAAACTAATTTACGTATTGCGAAAATTAAAAAGTGCTCGTCGTCTTTAATATATGTAGCTGTGTCGCGCGGCGCAGTGCGTATACGTGTTCGCTTTTTTAAACGGCTGCCAGACCGATTTATGACCACTCAAAGATTGCCAGACCGATTTATGACCACTCAAAGATTGCCAGACCGATTTATGACCACTCAAAGATTGCCAGACCGATTTATGACCACTCAAAGATTGCCAGACCGATTTATGACCACTCAAAGATTGCCAGACCAAATCTTTTTAACGCTATATATTACATATTATTTAAACAAAAAGTTTCAAAAAGAATGATTTCAGTCAAACTACTTCGTTTTTCCGACAAGGTTTTCCGACTGTTAGACTCATTTAGAACTACTTGCAATCTGGCAAACCAGTTGTTTTATGCAATTTAGTATGTCAACAATACATACTAAAAATTTCAGTAATAATGATTTCCGTCGAAGACACTGTTATTTTTTTTTACATATTTCTGATTTTCTAGCGGAGCTATGCACTGCCAGCCTTGTATTATTTTTATTTTTTAGTACAAAACAGTCGAATAACAAAAGGGTAATATACTTTACTAATATACTAATACTTTAAGATGAGCATAAGATAACGTTTGTATTTCACATTTCATTATAAATAAACTGCTACCTTTTTGTTTTGAAACATTTTTCATGATCTTTTTGAAATTACGTGTATTTGTACACAGACTTTTTTTACGTACTGTATTTTTATTGGGTTGAAAACTGACTAAACTACGTACAGTAAGGTTGGAATTAAATATTGACGTAGCCGGTATGTCCCGTAGCAGATAGGCGGGACTTGCAGGAATATTTGTTTAGAAATAATCACACAACTAAACTAGTAGAAACTTTCCTACAAATATATACGAAAGTATCGACATATTCAAATTACAGGTAGGAAACTACCGGTTCAATAAGAAAAAATTATATCAGTAAGTACCTGACTTTGCATTGGAAAAACCTAGGGAAGCGGGCCCTTTCCTTCGCTCTTTTATGACAGAGCGTTTATGACATTTCTAATGAAATTTGCTCCTTCCACGCACTATTGTAAATAAATAACCTGTTATTCTTTGATATCAGCTGAGGAAATTATGTAATTTTATTTTAATGTTATTGTTTTAGAAAACATCTCTCATCCGGTATTATATTTTTAGTAATGTAGTTATAAATGTTATGAAGAAATAATTGTAGGACTCTAGGTGAAAGAAAGTGATCGGTTCAGAAATATAGGTAATTTAATGATCTTGTTCAATGGTCGCCACAATATTGCCTTTTAGGCAGCCACGCTTCATCGGCAACCGTTAAGGGGGTAGACACGGCACGTGACCTCTCCGATTCGGCAGGTCGGTATTAC
>NW_026532750.1:0-12879 GCF_026283585.1 Hylaeus volcanicus | reverse complement strand
CGTATTTTTATGGCCTGCCACGGCAGGTCACAGAAACGCGGCGGGAGAAACTTCGCCGTAGTCCCCCAGGAATACCTTGTAACAGGTGCCCGCTACCTCCTGGAGGACTGCGCGTTGCCATCTGCTGCCGATGTTGACCGCCACGAGTCTTCCTGGTTTTAGGCTGGCGGTGGTAGGTAGAAGTGTATGTTTCCTCGACTCCATGTGGTGCTTGTAACGCATGAGGAAGTTTGTCCACGCCTCACGGCCTGTCTCCTCAACCACCCACACTTCATGGAAGTCGACCGCTTTCAGGGTGATGCAGCGGCAGTCCTGCAGTGGTAGGTGTGTGTTTATCTTTTGCATTCTTCGGTGTCTTTCCGAATCCTTCACCTGGAGTGAAGTATCTAACGTTTTTATCCGTTAAAACTGCGATGTGGCACCAGGGTGCTGATGGTCTCTTTTTTGCTGGTGGTTCTTCTGTCTGCGTTCCTGATATTGCTTGTTTTGTTTTCTTGGTTTGTGTGCTTCGGCCCTTCAGGGTTGGGCCTCCGGTGGCTGGGTTGTACTGTCTGGGGTAGAGGATGGTCTCCTTTTTGAGATTTGGTTCCCAGGTCCCGTGGTATCCTGTCTGGATTGCGATGGTGCGCGTGCCTTCGGTTGGGACGGTTTCAACTTCGACTGATTTTTTCATTTGGCTTCTGACTGATCTTGGGGTCCAAGGCTCCTCCTTATATAGGTCGAGCGCCTTAGTTACCCCCACCCTTGACGCGGAGTAGTTCGGTGGTAGTGCTGCGGGGGTGCGTCTTAGAAGATTGTTGCACAAGGTTTAGGGGGTTTCGGTTCGGCATAGAACTCTGATGTACTGGGCATATTTATTGTTATTTTATTTGTTTTCTCTAGGTTTTCTTGTTTTGACCGGGTTCTGCAGGTTTTGTACTTAATAAAAATTATTACGCCTGAAGTGATTGCTATGAGCATGACAATTCCTATTGATGAGAAGTGCGTGATTTGGATGTTTCGTATGGATTTTTGATGTTTCGATAGGTCTGATGCTTGTTGTTCCAAATCAGCGAGTGTAAATGCTGCTGGTAGTTCGTCCCAATGTGCTGGGTTTGATTCCCCTTTTGCTGGGTTCGTTTCCAAAATGTCTAGGTGCTGTGCTGTAATTTCCGGTATTATCACGGATAAATTATAGGGTTTTGACGGATGATATATCATTTCCTCTGAAGTTCTAATGGTTTCCAGTGCTTGAAATTGAACTGAGTTTATTATTGCTCGGCATCCTGGTTTTAGTCTGAAGATACCACTGTTTGAAATATCTTTTATTTCTGGTTTCTTTTCTTTGCAGTAGATTTCTGCTTTGGCCGGTTTTGGAAGAGAATAAATCCAAGTGCTTGGTGCGTGAAGCGCTTTCCAATATGGCTTAATGAGCGGGGTAAGTTTGATTTCGCAAGAGGTCCAATCGGTAGATGCTGGATTTAGGAGTGCGGTTGATTCGCAGATTAAATGACGGTTTGCTTCGTAAATTGGTAGTGTAGCAGGTGCCCAGAATTGTTCGTCATGGAAGTGAGAACCCTTCAGATATTTTTCTGTTGGAATAAAATACTGTTGTTCGTCTAGCGAGACTGCGATGTACGGAATTTGAGGTTTGATGTAAGATGTTATTTCCTTTGCTTTTAGTTTTTGTACCGATGGGCATGGGTATATGTGATATAACTCAAATATTTTGTGTCCTAATAATGGTATTGTAAGTTCGAAAAGAATCCTCCCCTTTGTAAAAATTACATTCAGAGTCGTGACTTTCTCGATTTGTTCGATGAGTAATTCTTCCTGTGTCAGGGGAAATTCATATGATGAACTTTGTTTGATTTTTTGTGCTGACCTCAGTAACTTTTCTCGTGAAAGAACCGCGGGGTGCAGAATACCTTGTTTTGCTAGGAGTATTGCATCTATTAATAGCAATAAATTAGAACTGTAGTCGTCTATGCCTCTTTCGAGCTCAAATACTGAATCTCTTATAGATGCCTCGAATTGTAACTTGCTGATGTCTGATCGTGTTTCTTTTAGAGTATATGAATGTTCTGAGGTTACCTTTAACAATTGAGTTACATCTTTTGTTAAGTTGGTTAATCTGGCGTGTACGAGTGAAAATTCTCCTCTGATGATGTGTGTTTGTTTAGATATTATTTCTGCCATTTCTCGTTGATCCTTATATATCTTGTTTAACTCCTGATTATAATATTCCGCGTCCTCCTCGGATAGGGTTCCGAATAACGTCTTGCTAACTGTGCCAATGAATCCAAAGGGTGCGCTGCGTTGTAGTGGTTTCGGTTTGAGAAGTGGTGTTTCACCGATTGCAATTCGTATTAAGTTACTGTATTGTAAGGTGTTTTCCATTTTCTTCATTAGACGTGGTCCTATTTCTTTACTGAGGCAATTCACTGCATCGTGGCGATCGCAGAGTTGATTCATAGCAGAAACGAGTTCCTTTACAGGTGGTGCGTGACCGAGGTATTTTTTGACATCTAAAGATGTTACCAGTCGCCATTGTGAGTGATAAAGTCTGATGTCTGATAGTTTCTCGTAAAAGAGTCCAGTGTGCAGTTCCAGTGGTGTTATGAATGTATTCGGGTTATCGAGTAGCTGGCTAGCTACCAGTGGTAACAGTAGTGTCCAGACAAGCATTATGGTCGATCCCTGTATAAGATGAGGTATGAGCAAGTTTTAATTTGTCCTGATGTTTAGTTATTATTTTGTTTTGTGTTTGCAATACCACATTGTTTAAGTCTGTCACGTCTATTATTTTATACGGTCCAACATAGTTCGGGTCAAATTTATGAGTACGTGGTTCTTTGTGTGCATAAACGTAGTCGCCTACGTTAAATATCATGGGTCTTGAATGTCTGTCGTAATAATCCTTTTAGCGAATTTTTGCTTTATTCAAATTATTGGAAGCTATTTTGCGGATTTGAGACATGTGAGTTATTAATTCTGTTAGGTAGTCGCCATATGATTTTAAATTATCGCCTGATGGAAATGAGCTAGGTTCCCGAGCTAGTTTTCCAAAAATTAGCTCGTATGGAGTGAAATTTGTTGCTTCATTAACGGAGGTATTGTATGAAAACATTGCGAATGGAATCAGCAGATCCCAATCTTCGTAGTTATCCATATAATGTTTGAGATATTCTGTGAGTACTATGTGACTGCGTTCTAAAGATCCATTGGTTTGAGGTCTGTATCCAGAAGTTGTAATTTGTTTAATTTTGAATATTTCAGCCAGGTTTGTCATTAAGTTGTCAATAAAGCTGGTTCCTTTATCTGTTAATATTGCACGTAGTGTCCCATATATTGCGATAAAATGTCTCGCGAAAGCATCTGCTATGGTGGTAGCTCGAATATTCGGTATTGCTACAGCTAGACAGTATTTTGTTAGATTATCCTGCATTGTCAGAATGTATCTGTTGCCGCTGGGTGTAATCGGTAGAGGTCCAACGGTATCTAGAGAAATTTTATCGAATGGTTGCAATGGTGTGTCAGTAATTAGCATCGGTTGACGGGTCTTTGCACGTACTAATTTTTGTTCTTGACAACTTTGGCAGGTTCTGATGTAATCCTGAATTTCATTGCACATGTTAGGCCAATGGAATCTTGAACAAATGCGTTTATAAGTTTTTGTTACTCCTTTATGTCCTCCGATTAAACTGTCGTGAGCTTCACGAATTATGTTTAATTTATCTTCTATGGATGGCGTGGTGATGAGACATTGACATAAAGTTATTTGTAGATCCGTTTTTGAGAAAACTTCTTTCAATATTTTATAGAATTCGTCTGTTGGTAAGTTATGAAAATCTCCTGTTGCTGATATTCTGAATGATTTGACATGATTCTGTTCGAGAACAGGTATAAGATCTTTCAATCCTTCTACCACATTTCCTTTATTAATTTTATCATGAAAGTTGTCAGAAATTACTATGCTGAATGTTTTATAATGTTCATTATTTGATGTTATTACTTGACCTTTCCTGGGTTGTTTTGATAGAAGGTCTTGTTTTTCTATTGCTTCAATGTCCAGAAGTAACTTGCCTACGGAAATTACTAGATTGCAGTCAGCAGGTGTAAAATGTACATAGTGTCCTTCTTCTGCGGTAATAGAATTTGAGGAAATAATTATTTTATGTGTTGGTTTCAATGGAACATGCTCATGTTCATTTGTAGAGTCTTGAGTTTCGGGTGCGAAAGGTAAATAAGGGTCCATGGTACGGTCGAAGGAGTCAGGTGGAACTGACCTGTGCTCGGATCGTTGTCCTCTGTCCGTATCGCTGCCTATTTCTTCAGGTAGCTGAGTCGTGAAGAGTTGTAAATTTATATTGGTGGCGTGTGGTAATGCCTGTGGGGTGTCGGGCAAGATTTGCAGATGATAGTCTTTCTTATTGTTAATTATATTTTCAATCACGATATTTTCTGGAGGTTCTTCGAACGATATCAAATCGTTAGTTATGGTCTCATCATTTTCTTGAAGTGGCACCTGTGTAGAATTCGCTGCAGGCGCAAAGGTATTTATGGTTTCCGGGGATTCGTCTAACATTGTTACCTCTCGAGATAAGCTGGGCAGTGTTCTGTTTTTATTTATTATGGGCGAATGCTTGACTTTTCCATATGCAGGTCCTTCTCTTTCATCTGAGCCGCTACTTGACTCTCGGTATTTGGGTCGGTTATCTCTGTCTCGTTGCAACTGTCGTATGCGGTGTCCTATGGATTCTTTATCTGTATCTGTTTTTGCCATTGGCGCCTTAAAGTCGGGGTCTCTGCAGTCTCGTGGAAGCAGAGGCAAGCAAGTAGGTGTAGGGTTGCGGGATAAAGCATCGGCATTTTTGTTCGTCTTTCCACTCTTGTGGATGACCTGGTATTCATATTCCGAAAGTCTTAGCTTCCACTTGATGAGTCTTGAAGTCGGATCCTTGACTGAGTGTAGCCAGACTAGGGGTCGGTGATCAGTAATGAGGGTGAACTGTTTCCCATAAATATAAGGTCTGAAGTATTTTACGGCATAAACCATTGCCAAACATTCCTTTTCCGTAGCTGAGTAGTTTCGTTCTGGTTTATTTAAACTGCGGGATGCATAGGCAATCGGAAGGTCGTTTCCTATTTCTCCTTGACTAAGCACGGCGCCTATAGCGTATTCGGATGCGTCTGTCGTAACGATGAAAGGTTTACTGAAATCTGGATACTGTAAAATTGGTTGCCGACAAAGTTCGGAGCGTAACGTTTTGAAGCTTCGGTCCTGTTCTTCTGTCCATTTGAATTTAATTCCTTTTCCCAACAAATTGATTAGAGGTTTTGCTTTTGTGGTAAAATTTTCAATAAATCTTCGGTAGTATCCTGCGAGTCCTAAAAATTGTTGGATATTCTTCTGAGTAGTGGATGTAGGAAAATTACTAACGGCTTTCAGTTTTCGGGGATCAGGTCTTACCCCTTTTTCGGAAATAATGTGTCCAAGGTATGCTACTTTTTTTCGTAGGAATTCGCATTTATCAGTTTGGAGTGTTAAACCCTGTTCGCGAAGGCGATTCAGCAATTTTTTAACCTTGATGTTGTGTTCTTCCAATGATGATGCGTATACGACTACGTCGTCCAGGTAAACGAAAAGATCGATTCCTTGAAGTCCAGTGAGTATTTGATCCATGAGGCGCTGGAAGGTGGGTGGAGCGTTCTTTAAACCAAAAGGCATTCGAGAAAATTCGTAATTCCCATGCGGTGTAGTAAACGCTGTTTTCGGTCTGTCTTTTGGATCCATTTCGATCTGATGGAATCCACTTGCTAGATCGAAAACTGAGAAGTATTTAGCTCCTCCTAATCGATCTAATATTTCTGTAATTTGTGGTAATGGATATTTATCGGAAATTGTTTTCTCATTGAGCATACGGTAATCAATAACCATACGCCATCGGTTCTTCCCCTGTGAATCAGGTTTCTTCGGTACAATCCACAGTGGTGAATTATATGGAGATTTGTATGGAGTAATTATTCCTTGTGATAATAGTGCACTGACTTGTTTTTGAATTTCCTCTTGATGTATTGGTGGGTAACGATATTGCCTGGTGTTGACTGGAATTTCGTCTATCGTGTGAATTGAATGTTTAAAATGAGCGGCTTTTCCGAGCTTATCTCTTGGAAGGAAAAATCGATCGGAAAATTCCTTGACTAAATCTGTAACGCGAGAAACTTCTGTATTTAAATGTCTAGAATCTAACGTATTTAAAATTTCTTGAATTCTTTGTTCCTGTGTCCTGAATTTTGATGGGTGTTCTACGTCTGGATAGAAATCATCATCTGACGTGCATACGATGTCGTAAGGCTCTATTTCTTGTGGTTCTATTTCGATTTCAACGACTTCATCGCTGGTGTTTGTTGCCATTACGTGGCATTTTCCTTTATTGTTCGTTTCTGCTGCTTCCCCGACGTAGAGGTGATTATGAGTTTTATTACGCGGTAGATATCCTTCTGTTATTTTTGGGTTGGCTATTTTTACTGTGATTTGTTGTGATGTTCGTGCTTCGAGACGATGTTTGGTTGGAGAATTTGACCTTCTAGATTCGAGTAAATCCTGATGATTTGAAAAACGTATAGGTTTAATGGGTTTATTTTTTAATACCATCGTTCCATGGTAATAGGAAATTTCGACTTCTTCTTGCATCAGAAATGGACTTCCGATTAATCCATCAGCTTCTATTGCAAGTTCTTTTACTACGTAGAAAAATGCAGGGGTTTCGTGAATATGGAGGATTGTTGTTCCTAAAGTGTGAATAGGAGTTGAAGTTAAACCGGTTATTTCAATTTCTTCCCTGGAAATTATTTTTGCTTTTTCTCCTAGGACGTTCAGAACGACTAAATTGATAGCGGCTCCACCATCAATTAAAAATTCTCCTGTGCCTGATTCCAGTTCTGGGATCTTTGTTCTGATTCGTGGTGCAGGCGTTTGTTTAAGGAGGGTTTTTCCTTGAAACGTACTGTCTTTTGACGAGCTTGTTCACGTTCGCTCACCGTTTCTTCGGTACAGCGAGCGCGATCGAAGTTTAAAGAACCGTTTGATTCAACGGATGAATCACGCGATTCTCGTTTATATTTTAGACTACGTGGATCTTTTCTACATGATTTCCTATCATGCCCTTTTGTACCGCAGAGCCAACAATATAAATTTTGCCCGCGATTTTTATCGGAATTTTTTAAGATGGAAAAGTGTTTTTCTTCATTGTTGCCAGATGATCGAAAACGGTCGGAAGGTGACACCGACGGACTCCTTTGACGCAAGGTCCAGGCCGCGGCACGTGGTTGCCCTTCTCGTTCGTTTTCAAAACCAGATGTTCGAGGATACCGCTCGCTGTGTCTGTTGTACCTACTTGGTGATGGAGACTGTGGGTACGACACTTGTCGCTCGCGATAATGAACATCTTCCGAGTGGTGATCTTTACGAGACCACCGTGTTGGTGATTCATTACGAGGGATCTGTCTTCGATTCCTCAACGTCCTATCTATCTGCAGCACGGCGTCGTAAGCTTCTTCGAGAGGTTTTATGCTCCCGTTCTGAGCCGACACTCTCCAGGAAATTCGATCCGGTAACCCGTCGATGAAATTCTCCAAGACATCCTTTTCCATTTCCTTGACGAATTGTTCAGCGTTGTCCCGGTATTTTTCCCGAATCGCTCCGCGCGTACAGTAGACCAGATGGCTAGTCCTATCGACGTATTTTCGTAGGCTTTCCTCTTCGTATATACGTAGATTAGCGATCTCCACTTGAAAATACGATAAGCTCTTTCCCGGAGCAAATCTTTTCTTTAAATGTTTTATTAACGCGCTGATACTTCCAAATTGATGTTCTAATGTACATCTACGCGCTGGACCAGTGAGTTTCGTTAAAATTATTCTGAGATACTCGGCTTCCGAACCCGCAGGAATCAAGGTTAACCCGTCTTCAACGCTTTGCGCAAAATTCGCTAAAGGCAAATTTTCTCCGTCGAAAGTCGGTATCGTCGATGTAACGTTCTGTACACATGTCCGTTGCGTCAGTAGTGACATAGAATTAGCAAGTGAAACCGACAAGTTCATTATGTCATTGTTAGACACATTTGCTTGTGAACTTGTCATTTTGAAGATTATTAATTAATGTAACTAGAGAAAACTAGTATATTTGTTCAACGTTTAATATATATATGGGTTAACTTAGTGAAAACTAGTATATTCCCAAAAATTTGATCTTAACTAGCGAAAACTAGTATATATAATTTAATATGTGGATTAACTAGCGAAAACTAGTATATTTCCAATGAAATGTAACTAACTGTTTGACTGTAACTAGCGAAAACTAGTATATCAATCAAAAGTTAACAAACGAAGATTGTCACTAGCATAACTAGTGTAATTTAATAAAAGTTAGCGACACGACCTATCGTCAATACTTTAATAAGTCTGTTTTATCAGAACCTAAACGGATAGCAATCCTGTATTAGTGTATCCCACCGCTGTCACCAGTTCTGTTACGAGTCAGGGCGATAGCGACGCGCGTGTGAGCCCAGCGAGTGGGATAGATTTGAGAATTGAATCAATACGATTATTTATTGTGTATCAATGGTGCCAAAGGCCGAGGATAGATTAGACAATGCAGACGACTCTGACGCGAAGTCAGATAGCTGCGGAAATCGGTATCTCCCAGTGAAGGGTAACCGTAGGGTAAGGTGTTTGGTTGTCTTGGTTATTGGAGACAAACGCAGACGCCTCTGACGCGAAGTCAGATAGCTGCAGGAATCGGTATCTCCCAGTAAAGGGTAACCGTAGGGTAAGGTTCGAACTGTGGGGTTGTTGGAAAAAGTGCAGACGACTCTGACGCGAAGTCAGGTAGCTGCTAGGAATCGGTATCTCCCAGTAAAGGGTAACCGCAGGATAGGTTGAGTTTAGGAGTTCGGGTTGAGTACACAATGACTAAATCGTATCGATAATGAATACTATGCGTCGTTAATAAAGCCTCGCAACTTGTTAATTTAATAGAATAATAACTCGAGCGGTAAAGTTATTATGTTGTGGGATCGTTACACTGGCTAGGATTGGTGATTTCAAAGTAAATGTTTGATGATTAATCTTACAGACTTTTAAGTTTATACAAAGAGTATATATTCAAAATAACTATTCTAATTACAAGTGTCTAGTGTCGTGTTGTCACGGTTAGTGTATGAAGTTAAAATTACCTAAATGTTGCGCGGTGTTGACGCACTGGCGATGCGGGGGTCGAGAGTACCTTTATGGCCGTAATAGATGAAACCCGTCATCGCGGATCTATAAGGTTAACTATGATTGAAAGGAACTGAAGCCCGATCTCACTAGAGTACTACTCTGTAGACGATCAACGTGTCTCTAACGAGTAACTCTTTCGTACTAGCCCCCGAGCAACGAAAATCATGGGTTTATATACCCCTAAATGTTGGTGGGGAACCGTCAGTGATTTCCATATTAGGAAATTTGACGGTTAGGATTTTCGTTGCTCTGAGGTCGGCAGCTGTGTGCCCTGGGAAAAGGGTAGATTAGAAACTATCCCACGCAACGCGAGTCAAAGATGATATAAAGTGGATGCAGCTGCAGGATGCACTCCCATGAGACCGAGCTCCAAATTCCAGAAGGGTAGATAAAATACGGTATGGCGTTTTTAAATTTTATTTCAAAGTGCCAGCTGCGTATTGCTTTACTAATTTATATAACAAAGTGCCAGCGGCGTATTGCTTTCCAAAATTATACAACAAACTGCCAGCGGCGTATTGCTTTCCAAAATTATATAACAAAGTGCCAGCGGCGTATTGCTTTCCTAATTTATATAACAAAGTGCCAGCGGCGTATTCCTTTCCTAACTTATATAACAAAGTGGCAGCTGCGTATTTCTTTTCTAAATTATATAACAAATTGCCAGCTGCGTATTGCTTTCCTAAATTATATAATAATGTGCCAGAGGCGTATTGCTTTCTTAAAGTATATTTCAAAGTGCCAGCGGCATACTGCATTCCTAAATTATATAATAAAGTGCCAGAGGCGTATTGTTTTCTTAAACTATATTTCATAGTGCCAGCGGCGTATAGCTTTCTTAATCTTTATTTCAAAGTGTCATCGGCGAATAGCTTTCTTAATTTTTATTTCAATGTGCCAGCGGCATATTGCTTGTCTAAAGTGTATTTCAAAGTGCCAGCGGCCTATTGCTTTCCAAAATTATATAACAAAATGCCAGCTGCGTATTTCTTTTCTAAATTTTATTTCAATATGCCAGCGGCCTACTGCATTCCAAAATTATATAACAAAGTGCCAGCGGCGTATTGCTTTCCAAAATTATATAACAAAGTGCCAGCTGCGTATTGCTTTACTAAATTATATAACAAAGTGCCAGCAGCGTATTGCTTTCCTAAATTATATAACAAAGTGCCAGCTGCGTATTGCTTTCCTAAAGTTTACTACAAAGTGCCAGCTGCGTATTTCTTCCCTAAATTTTATTTCAATATGCCAGCGGCGTACTGCTTTCCTAACTTATATAACAAAGTGCCACCGGCATATTGCTTTTCTAAAGTGTATTACAAAGTGCCAGCGGCGTATTGCTTTCGAAAATTATATAACAAAGTGCCAGCGGCGTATTGCTTTCCAAAATTATACAACAAACTGCCAGCGGCGTATTGCTTTCCTAAATTATATAACAAAGTGCCAGCAGCGTATTGCTTTCCTAAAGTTTACTACAAAGTGCCAGTGCGCATAGCTGTCCTAGATTTTATTTCAAAGTTCCAGCGGCATCTTGCTTTCCTAAATTTTATTTCAATATGCCAGCGGAGTACTGCTTTCCAGAATTATATAACAAATTGCCAGCAGCGTATTGCTTTCCTAAATTATATAACAAAGTGCCAGCAGCGTATTGCTTTCCTAAAGTTTACTACAAAGTGCCAGTGCGTATAGCTGTCCTAGATTTTATTTCAAAGTTCCAGGGGCAACTTGCTTTTCTAAAGTGTATTTCAAAGTGCCAGCGGCGTATTGCTTTCCAAAATTATATAACAAAGTACCTGTTGCGTATTTCTTTTCTAAATTTTATTTCAATATGCCAGCGGCCTACTGCATTCCAAAATTATATAACAAAGTGCCAGCTGTGTATTGCTTTCCTAAATTATATAACAAAGTGCCAGCTGCGTATTGCTTTCTTAAACTTTAGTTTAAAGTGCCAGCGGCGTATTGATTTATTAAATTTTATTCCAAAGTGACAACGGCGTATGGCGTTTTTAAATTTTATTTCAAAGTGCCAGAGGTGTATTGCTTTCTTAAAGTATATTTCAAAGTGCCAGCGGCGTATAGCTTTCTTAATCTTTATTTCAAAGTGTCGTCGGCGTATAACTTTCCTAAATTATATAACAAAGTGCCAGCTGCGTATTGCTTTCCTAAAGTTTACTACAAAGTGCCAGTGCGTATAGCTGTCCTAGATTTTATTTCAAAGTGCCAGCGGCATATTGCTTTTCTAAAGTGTATTTCAAAGTGTCAGCGGCGTATTGCTTTCCTAATTTATATAACAAAGTGCCAGCGGCGTATTGCTTTCCAAAATTATATAACAAAATGCCAGCTGCGTATTGCTTTCCTTAAATTTACTACAAGGTGCCAGTGCGTATAGCTGTCCTAGATTTTATTTCAAAGTGCCAGCGGCATATTGCTTTTCTAAAATGTATTTCAAAGTGCCAGCGGCGTATTGCTTTCCTAAATTTTATTCTAAAGTGACAACGGCGTATGGCGTTTTTAAATTTTATTTCAAAGTGCCAGCGGCGTATTGCTTTTCTAATTTATATAATAAAGTGCCAGAGGTGTATTGCTTTCTTAAAGTATATTTCAAAGTGCCAGCGGCGTATTGCTTTCTTAAACTTTATTTCAAAGTATCATCGGCCTATAACTTTCTTAATTTTTATTTCAATGTGCCAGCGGCATATTGCTTTCCTAAAGTGTATTTCAAAGTGCCAGCGGCGTTATTGATTTCCTAAATTATTCCAAAGTTATTATTCCAAAGTGACAACGGCGTATGGCGTTTTTAAATTTTATTTCAAAGTGCCAGCTGCGTATTGCTTTACTAATTTATATAACAAAGTGCCAGCTGCGTATTGCTTGCCAAAAGTTTTCTTCAAAGTGCCAGTGCGTATAGCTGTCCTAAACTTTATTTCGAAGTGCCAGCGGCATACTGCTTTTCTAAAGTGTATTTCAAAGTGCCAGCGGCGTATTGCTTTCCAAAATTATACAACAAACTGCCAGCGGCGTATTGCTTTCCAAAATTATATAACAAAGTGCCAGCTGCGTATTGCTTTCCAAAATTATATAACAAATTGCCAGCTGCGTATTGCTTTACTAATTTATATAACAAAGTGCCAGCTGCGTATTGCTTTTCTAAAATACATAACAAAGTGCCAGCGGCGTTATTGATTTCCTAAATTATATAACAAAGTGCCAGCTGCGTATTGCTTTTCTAAAATATATAATAAAGTGCCAGCGGCGTATTGCTTTCCTAATTTACATAATAAAGTGCCAGAGGTGTATTGCTTTCTTAAAGTTTACTTCAAAGTGCCAGTGCGTATAGCTGTCCTAGATTTTATTTCAAAGTGCCAGAGGCATACTGCTTTTCTAAAGTGTATAACAAAGTGCCAGCGGCGTATTGCTTTTCTAAATTATATAATAAAGTGCCAGCTGCGAATTGCTTTTCTAAATTTTATTTCAATGTGCCAGCGGCGTAATGCTTTCCTAAATTATATAACAAAGTGCCAGCTGCGAATTGCTTTTCTAAATTGTATTTCAATGTGCCAGCGGCGTATTGCTCGCTTACTCTTTATTTCAATATGCCAGCGGCGTATTGCTTTT
>NW_026532749.1:0-8145 GCF_026283585.1 Hylaeus volcanicus | reverse complement strand
ACCAGTTGATATTGAAATAATTTATCATCTAACCGGCATTGGTTCAGGAACGGTTCAAACGCGAGGCGAAGTAATCATCTTCATTTGCAACACCCCCATACATTTTCAGCTGGTCGATAACGACTTTCCAATTAAGGAAGCCGGAATTGTAGGAGTCGCGTTCCTACAAAAACAACAGGCAACCCTTAAATTTAAAGAGAATTTTCCATGTATTCTGTCTTTCGAAAAAAAGAATTTGTTCGCGTCCACCTTTTCATCACACGTCTTACCCCCGCGAACGAAAGTTTTGATCTCGGTCCCCGCCGGAAATAATAATGAGTCGGGCTACGTTAAACGGATTGATGCCGAACCTGGCATATTCGTAGGTGATATTCTGGCGAGCCAACAAAATGGCCTGGTCAAACTATACGCAATTAATACAACTTGCGACCACGTTACTATTACAATTCCCCCTGTCGATCTAGAGGAATTTGATTCACGACCTCCTGCACCCCGTTCTTCTCGTACAGGAAATCCGGCCGCGGACAAATCGGAAGATCACGCTCGAAGGCTCAGTGAAATTCTTAGGTTTCATGAATTAGGTCACCTTCATGAATCCGAAAAAAGTAGTATTTTAGAAATCATCGACGAGTTTCCGTATCAGTTCCATTTACCTAGTGATAGATTAAAGGCAGCTAATGTTCCCCATCATGCCATTAACACAACCGACGAATTACCTATAAACACGAAGCAATATAGATTTCCGCCGGTCCACAAAAACGAGATAGAAACCCAAGTAAATTCACTAATTGAGAGCGAAATAATCCAGCCATCGATGTCCTCTTATAATTCTCCTGTATGGATTGTCCCCAAAAAACCCGATTCATCCGGAAAGCCTCGATGGCGCATGGTTATTGACTATCGCAGGTAAACGAAAAAACCGTGGCAGATGCCTACCCCCTTCCTAATATTACGGAAATATTAGATCAGTTAGGCGGAGCTAAGTACTTCAGTACGTTAGATCTAGCATCCAGATTTCATCAAATTCCCGTAGATCCTGCATCTAAACGCAAAACGGCTTTTTCGACTCCTCATGGCCACTTTGAGTTCAATCGGATACCATTTGGTTTGAAGAATGCCCCAGCTACCTTTCAACGGGTCATGGATCTGGCATTATCCGGATTGCAAGGCACAGAGTTACTTGTTTATATGGACGATATAGTTATTTATGCGTCCTCCTTTTCAGAACACGCACGCAAATTAAGGGCCCTTTTGGCACGTTTGCAAAACGCTGGTCTAATTTTACAACCAGAAAAGTGCCATTTCTTACAGAAAGAAATTGCGTACTTAGGGCATAAAATTACTAGTGAGGGAGTGAAACCTGACCCAGACAAAATTCGAGCTGTAAAAAACTTCCCGATACCGAAAACTCGGAAAAACATCAAGCAATTCTTAGGCCTTGTAGGTTATTATCGACGTTTTATACCCAATATGATTAAAATTTCAAAACCACTAACGAAGCTCTTAAAGAAAGACGTACCTTTTCGTTGGACCGCGGATGTCCAAACTTCTTTCGAAATTTTAAGAGACGCTATTTGTTCGGAACCCCTGCTGCAATTTCCCAACTTTTCACAACCATTTCTCGTTACCACCGACGCCTCCGACTTTGCGGTAAGTGCCATCTTGAGCCAGAGACCAGTAGGAAAGGATCTCCCTATCGCATACGCCTCTAGAACCTTGAACGAGGCTGAAATAAATTATTCTACCATAGAAAAGGAACTTCTGGCGGTCTTATTCGGAGTAGAACATTTCCGACTTTACCTGTACGGCCGACAATTTACATTGGTCACTGACCACCGACCTCTAGTATGGCTACATAATGTCAAAGATCCCACTTCTAAAATAATGAGATGGCGAATCAGGTTAAATGAATATGATTATAACATAATATACAAGCCTGGAAAAGTTAATGCAAACGCCGACGCACTTTCCCTAGCGCCCAAGAAAACAGTGGTAGAATTAAACGAGGTCACCAATAGAGTCCGAGAAATATCCGAAAAGTCATTTACATTAGTGAACAGTTCGCGAGAATTTCATAAAGGAACGCCCCAATTGAGCACCCCAGAGTCTCCTCGACTCAGTCCATCGTTGGTAACGGGTGTATAATCCGAACTTCAGGAACCCGCTTCGTGGGCTGTAAGAGGGAATCTGTGCTCGATGTGCATCTTGTGTCGTCTCAGGGGAGAGGGGCACCCCGTGTGTGCATGGAAATCCCATCCGGTCAAGGGAACCGGGTGGAAGGCCACCTCGGTCAAGGGAATCGAGGTTGGCGAGATCATGAATCCCATCCGGTCAAAGAAACCGGGTGGAAGGCCACCTCGGTCAAGGAAATCGAGGTTGGCAGGGGAAAGTATGAATGTTAGCGACCAAGACTGCACAGGGGAATCCAGTGGAGTGACCTCGCCGGGAAATTCTGTAGATTTTAAAGAACCACTAGTACAAGACATTAATAATGGAAACAGAATCAATATTGGAAAAAGAATTTTGCTTACTAACTTCGACGTAAATAGATCAACGGCATCTCCTCCCTTATCCCCCACTATATTTCACAAAAAGGATCACCTCTTCGTACAGCGAGATAATCTCGCCCACTTTACCTCCTTAAATCGCAGCGACACCTCTCAAACCACTGAGGGCCTACTAGGCCAAATTGAATTTTCAATGGAGTAGATACAGCAATACCAGGCCAATGTTGGTGATGCTATGGCTTTCTCAAACGACAAATATTCCATTTTCTTCTTGTTCTTTAAGACCGAACCCCAAGACGAATTTAACCTTGATCATATCAAATCTTTGTTAAAATCACTTAAAGTCCCCCTAGACTCTTTGAATTCGAAAACCTTCAGTATATTAATAGACTCGGATAGGTTCAATTCTTCCGAACAAAACAACATATTGGATCTGCTTAGGGAGATTTTTAATGATCCACTATATGTAATTACAGTGTACAGTAAAGACATTATAATCCCGCTTGAGACGAGACGCCCCCAAATCATTAAAGAACATCATGAATCGGTAATTGGAGGCCACCGAGGCTCCTTTAAACTTCGTCAGCTTATCCAAGAACGTTTCTATTGGCCAGGCATGGCAAAAGAAATCATTGAATTTGTTCGATCCTGTTCCACCTGCCAAACAAACAAAAATTACACTATTAAAACTAAACAACCGATGCGGATCACGGATACCACCAAACGCGCTTTTGAAAAGGTACAAATGGACATAGTCGGATCCTTACCCGTAACTAGTAAAGGAAATCAGTATTTACTCACCCTACAGGATAATCTCACTAAGTATTCAGATGCAATTCCATTACGTAGTATAGACACAGCAACTGTTGCATATGCCCTTGCTGACCAGTTCATCAGTAGATTTGGTTGTCCAAGAGTTATTCACACTGACCAAAGAAGGAATTTCATCAGCCAAACCATGAAAAATTTCTGAAAAATTTTTTAAATTCAAAGAATGACATCCACTGCTTTCCACCCACAATCTGTAGGCTCACTCGAAAGAGCACATCGTGTTTTTATTAATTACCTTAAGCATTATTGCACAAAAACAGATTGGGATGATTGGATAAGATTTTGCATTTTTTCCTATAATACCTCAGTACACGAGGCCACAGGTTTTACTCCCCACGAGTTAATTTTTGGTGTAAAGGCTAACATACCCTCGTAATTCTCGAAAGGCCAAACGCCTTGAACGTTTGCATAACACCTCGATGAGCTCTTTACAAAGATCATCACCACTCAGACAACGGCGGGACAGAACCTAATAAAGGCCAAACACAGAAATAAAGCTTACTACGACCAATCACTGAAACCGTGTAAATTTAATGTAGATGACATAGTATACTTACTCAAGGAACCAAAAACCTCAAAATTTGATTGTGATTGGCGAGGCCCCTACAAAATAAACAGAATGTTTGGCGACTTAACTGCGGAAGTAGCATTAGGAAAAAATAAATTTAAAATAGTTCATACAAATAAACTTAAATTAGCCCACATAAGATTAGACTAATGTATAAGGATTATTCGGACCATCTGTATTATTTATATTCAACACACTCTTAGTTTGTATTCGTATTATGTACTGCCTTTATCTTTAATACCTTGTTAATTATATGTCCGGCATACAATGTATATTAAAACTCATCGAAAATTTCATTGCGGGTCAGTAAGTAAATTCTAAGCCATGCGTGCGTTACCGCTTGTATTTACCATAAGTACCGTCGTACTTTGTATATATGTATCGCGTCAACTTCAAAATCCAAATCGCCTTACGTCAATAGAGAATATCATGGTTCATTGTTCAACTAAAAAGCTGTTGTGTCAAAACACCTTTTTGTATAAGGGTGAAGGTGTTACGCTATCACGTGAACTTAGCTTCATGGCATGTAGCGCCACAACACGGAATAGCTTAAACACTACCGCATGTAGTATATATTTATATTCCAATTAGGAGCGGAATTCAAATGGATTAACGTATTGAATCAACGAACCGCCACGTACATTGTTAAAACATTCGACGTGGGTGATCAAGCGTGGGAAAGTTGAAAGTCAGGAGAGAAAAGGGAACGTTCGCTGAAAATACTTGATAGATTCATTATAGGCCGTGTCGAATTGCCGTTTCCGTTGGAATGCATTTCTTTAGAATTCGAGTCGAGTTAGCTTTTGTTCAAGCTCGTAAGATCCTTGAAAATAGCAGACTCGCGCTATACCTCGGTTCGCATTTCCGGCGACTTCTTCAAGGGGGCAATAAATTTCCTTAAGGATTGCTGTGTCTCTCTCTCTCTCTAGACCTCCGCGTTTTCCCTTTTCACATGTAGTCCTGCACAATCATGGCCGCGCGACTCCCATCTCCACCCGACTCGCGGGTGGACCCAAGATCGATGAAGATCACCGATAGAAGGAGTCGGGCGCAACCCCCGATTGGACCAAGACAACCCGAAGGGAGGATCGGGAATCTTCCGGAGAAGGGAGAGAAGCAGCAGATCGAGCGAAGATTTTTCCAGAGAGATCAATCGTAATCGAACCTCTGGGAACGAACTACGAAACGATTTTTAAACCAAACGAGTCGACCGAAAAAACGTCTTTGCTTTCTCTTAAAAGTATTTCGAATTTTATTTCACGCGCCTCTCAGGGCAGAGCGATTCAGCGCTCCACGGGCACCTTACCCACGTCAGAAAATTCCCTATCACCGCACGACGCATTCCGCAACAGTACCAACAATGTACAAGCGGAGCGCTGAAGTAGAAAATCTCCAATTTTTCACAACTTGCATAGCACGCATGAAGACTGTATAAGCAGAGATGAGCAAACCCCTAGGCTTCGAATAAATCTGAAGTTTGCCGATGTGTTTGTCTCGTTTCCTTCTTTGGAAAATATTCAAAAGAGAAAATGAGACAAACATATCAGTACACTTCAGATTTATTCGAAGCCTAGGGTTTTGCCCATCATTGTGTATAGGGAAATCCAACTCCATACGAAAGTTACTAGAAAACTGTTAGCAAAATCCCGAGCTTTAAGTTATGAATATTTCTACCACTTGCGGCGCTAGTGCGCACAGACTACGATATATATATGTCATATGTGTATGTATTATCATATATATACCTATATACTGCAACGTGATTTCCAGACACGGTCCGCGATCCGCGTCGGGAAGCGTGCAAAGTGAGAGTTTTCCGACTTCTCACGCCTTTACGGGAAAACCCGAGCGCCAGGTATCAGGAGATACCGGCGTGAGAAGCCGAACGTCGCGAAAATTTACCACGGCTAGCGATCCGGATCGCGGAGAGAGGCGTGGATCATCGGCGAGGAAAGGAAGTCTGGGAAGTCTTCACGGCAAGACGGGGCGGATTAACACAGCACTCGTTTAAAATAATATAGAATATATTGTACGCGAAAGATGTTACAAAATACGGTCTACACTGCCGAGCTGTCGTGGCGTCTAAGGTCACCGGGACGACCGGTAACCGACACGAGAACTACGTTTCGAAAACACATGCGGATTTCGTTCACGATAGCCCAAATTCCGTCGCGATTCGGACAAAAGCGACTTTGGAAACGATGTTCGGACAGTCTTGACGCGGTCGCGGTGGGCTCGACCTTTTCGACGAGAACGTTAACTGGCAGCGATTCAAATACGTGCGCGTTACAATGGACTCGCGACTAGATGTTCGTTAATTCGCTCGATATCCTACGCAAAGGCGATTTCCCGCTAACAATACTATTTCGCCCGACAGGGTGCTCGGCAGCCACCAGGTAACCCGACCAATTCACAATATCCTATCCATGAGTGTGAGGTAAAGGAGGAATCGCTTACCGTACCGTCCACCACGTGTGTCGTTGACGAAATAGGACGAGCTACGCGAGCTCGTCGCACGCGTTGCCTCACGCGCTTCCCCCCAGCCTCACTTCAATGGTCGGCGGCACGCAGCACCTTATGGCGGCCAAATTCAAATCGCGTTATCGGCGCGCTCGACATCGGCGGTCATTCAGTCTCGTCCCTCGGCAACTTTGGTGGCGTGTCGGTGCTGGCATCCCTCGAAGACTCTGGAGCGGGCCGTTACCAAGGGGCTGTTACCAAGAACCTCCAGCCCCTGTCCATTTGAGCTTCGTCTGCCCAGTCCGTGCAGCCGGCGCCGGGTTGGACGGCATCGGTAGCCTCTAAGCCGCATCGCTGGATGTTGCCGTCGTTAGCCCAACGCTATTGCCCTTCAGACACGCAAATTAGTCATACCCCTGAGTTACCCTTTTTTTTTTTTTTTTTTTTTATTGTGGGGAAATACGTTACGCCCCGTTTCCCGGAGGGAAAAACCTAGGTTATGTGGGACTACAATCGGGGAGGGGAGTGCCAAAGGCGCGCCCGTCCGCGATGGCTACCCACTAAAACCCCACACCCACCTAAGCTACATGGGAAGCGCCTGGATCACGCGAGTACTCGCAGGACGTTTCCCAGCTTACATGAATCCCGGGGGGAGGGTGTTAGCTTCCCCCACTACCTACTCTATAAGACCCCGGGCAGAGGGACCCGCCCGGTGTCCCCATCCCTGGGGCCGTCGGAATGGGCTTACTGAGCCCTCGCTCGGTCCACCCACAGCCCCCGGCATCTTCGTGTCCGTACTGGTTCAGGAAACAAAGAGCTTCCTGAACGCCAGGACAAGAAGACGCCGACACCGGTAAGGGAGGGTCGTCGGAGGCGTGATCCGGCACGCCCCGAACCTCCCCGCTCCACCCCCCATGCGCCCCCACAGGACCCGTTGGTCCAAGTGGGGACGGGCCGACCACACAACCTCGGCCCGTCCCGAGGGGAATTATATCCCCTCAGGGGGCCAGGGTCAGCTCAAGCCCCGGCCCCTCACATTCGCCGCCTCCATGCGAGGCATCTGTCGTCGCGGGGGCGCCCCTCGCGGCCCCCCACTATTCATACCCCCACGCAGGGGGGTACGCCGGCGCGAGGGACGTCCCCGCGCCCATGTCCTCCTTGCCGAGCCCGGGTCTCTTTCCCGGGCTCGCTCGTCGGCCTCCTTCTGCGACATAACCTCCTCACAAAAGGTGGCCGCCGATTTCCACGACCTCTCGCTCGAGGCCATGTGGTCGACCATGGCTACGAGGGGAGGTCCCACCCACCCACTGCGACCCTTAGGGCACGGCGCGGCGCGGCCCATGCCGGACACTCCTCGAGTGTGTGCCACGGCGTGTCCACCTCCTCGCCGCAGTGGTGACACTGCGGTGTCGGCTCCCGCCCCATCCGGTGCAGGTACTCTCCAAAGCATCCATGCCCGGAGAGCACCTGCGTGAGGCGGAAGGTCAACCTTCCCCGCATCCTGCACCATATATCAAATATGGGCAGGATGGCCCGGACAATCGGACGGCCCGATGGAGCAAGCTCTTGCTTCCACCGGGCCAGCGTGTCCCTCCGGGCCTGGCGCTTCTGGCACTCGACCTCATGTACCTCCTCAGCCGCGAGTTCCACCCCCGGAGGGCAGCGGGCGGAGCAGGCGATCGTGAACATCGCCGCCCGCTCCACCGCCGCCAGATGGAAGGGCGGAATCACGGCCAGGAGGCCCGCCGCCTCGGCAGAGATGGTACGGTATCCCCGTAT
>NW_026532748.1:0-8781 GCF_026283585.1 Hylaeus volcanicus | reverse complement strand
ATGATCGAAAGGAACTGAAGCCCGATCTCACTAGAGTACTACTCTACGGACGATCAATGCGCCTCTAACGAGTAACTCTTTCGTACTAGCCCCCGAGCAACGAAAATCGTGGGTTTATATACCCCTAAATGTTGGTGGGGATCTGTCGGTGATTTCCATATTTGGAAATCTGACGGTTAGGATTTTCGTGGCTCTGAGGTGAGCAGCTGCGTTCCCTGGGAAAGGGTAGATAAGAAGTCTTCCCACGCAACGCAAGTCGAAGATGATGTTAAGAGTATACAACTGCAGGATGCACTCCAGGGAAACCGAGCTCCAAATTCCAGGAGGGTAGATAAAATAAAATTGATGAACGCGAGCTTCGGAAACAAACAACGAGTTTTTGTATACGTAACAATCGAAAGGGATCTGAAGCCCGATCTCACTGAAGCGCAACTCTGAAGACGATCGATGTGACTTTACCAAGTAACTCTTTCGTACTAATCCCGCGAGTAACGAAAATCATGGGTTTATATACCCCTAGATATTGGTGGAGATACGTCAGTGATTCCCATATATGGAAATTTGGCGGTTGAGATTTTCGTTACTCAGAGGTGAACATCTGTGGGGCTTTACGGAAAGTTTAGATAAAGGGTTACCCACGCAACGTGCGTTAAAAGATGATTCTGAGAAAAGTATGGTACAGCTGCAGGGTGCACTTTAGTAAGACAAGACTCCACATTCCAAGGGGTAGATAAAATAAATGAACGCGAGCTTCGAAAAGAACGAGTGTGCATACGTAACAATATATAAAAATGTAGTTTCCATAACAAAACATGGTACAAACGGAAGAAAAAGTAAAAAAAAAAATAAGTGACTCCTACCGGGATCGAACCGCTTCCAGCGCAAAAATCGTCTTCGCAAATTGGTACTCTACCGACCGTGCCACGCTGCTTCTATAATACCTCCTACTCTTATACGATTGACACTCGTCAATCGAAATTTAGCTATTTTTAAAAATTTATTTTTCGAAAACTAAAGAGAGTCGCGCCTTCTCACTTGCAGATATTGTTCTACATTCCCTTCTTTACATATGAACAAAATTTGATTAAATAATTCGGGAGACACTAGGCGATGTCTCATTTATAGTTTCATCAATTGATAAATGAAAAAAAATTGTAACAACCTAATACTAAAATCGAAGCGAAACCCTATCATTTTCCGTAAAAAAAAAGTTAATTTTTTGGCAGTTGGGTGTCAGGTTCACATACCCTAGTAGCAAAAAATATTGAATACAGATTCATCCAATAAAAGAGATTGAATCTCATTTTAATATTTAAATATACATATGATGTTTATTCTAGATTTAGAAAAAAATACTTTTTTTTAGTATAAAAAGAATATCTATTCCATATTTCGAATGGAATACTTTTTCCCAAATATAAAATAGGTAAGTAAAAAGCTTCAAAGGAGCCACATGTCGGAGACGAACCGTTGTCGCGTAAAAAATTGTTAAAGTTTTCCAAATTCTCGATAGCGCGGAGCAACTCTACGTGGCGCCGCAGCGGCGCCGAGGGTCCCTCACCCTAGCTCCTATTCACATTAGCACGCGTGATGGTGAAGTGTGACCGCACTACACAAACGTAATACGCAGCGCGGAACAGAATACTACTACTTACTACAATGAGCATTCAGAATCCCTGAAGGAAGAAGTATACAGTACCATTACAAACTACAAGAAAATAGAAAAAGATGTGAAATCGAAATGACCTGCCAGTACATGAAGGTGCTTTCCAGCAAAGTGCAAAGGCGACACTGTATAACACAATGTAAAATTCGGTGCTTTCCAACTATGTGCAGCTAAAATGCTGTGTTCAACAGTGCTAACATTCAGATCGCAATGACAACTAGCGGTATTTTTGTAGCTATAGTACGGGTTTAGCAACCCCGTGGTACCCGAGCTAGAGGGGGGCCAACGGGCCCCAATAGATGAGAAGTAAGAGATACTGCAAACAGTATTAAAACAATGCAGGAGTCATGTAAGGCGGTGATTAGAAGAATGGAAATAAGCTAGTAATAAGTAAGCAGTAGTGTAATATTACTAGTTGAGTAGTACAATCATTTTGTATATAATATAATAAGTTACGCCTTTTAAATAAGTGAATGAATAAAGTGACTACTCCGCACTCTGGCGGTGAAATGAAGAAACTAAATACTGTATCAGCTGCAAACTGAGACTGTTTATTAGACATTTGCCTAGATGTCCGCGGTCTGGAAGTCAAATGCTTGGTGTGACCAGGCAAGGCATTCTCAGATCACCAATATCCATACTTCCCCTCTCCCAAACTTTCACATAATTTATCAATTTAAAACTCTGACAATATCAGTACATTTTCATTGTATTGCATTTTCAAATACTTCTTAGATATTATTTCTAAGGTCAAATTAAATTTTTAAATTGACAAATTATGTAAAAGTTTGGGAGAGGGGAAGTATGGATATTGATGATCTGAGAATGCCTTGCCTGACCACGCCAAGCATTTGACTTCCAGACCGCGGACATCTAGGCAAATGTCTAATAAACAGTCTCAGTTTGTAGCTGATACAGTATTTAGTTTCTTCATTTCACCGCCAGAGTGCGGAGCAGTCACTTTATTCATTCCCTTATTTAAAAGGCGTAACTTATTACTAGCTTATTTCCATTCTTCTAATCATCGCCTTACATGACTCCTGCATTGTTTTAATACTGTTTGCAGTATCTTCATTATATTTGAATTTGGACTATCACAATTATTGCAAGGACCTTTCAGTTTTATCCATCCTCTGAAATTGTGTTTTATTACATCTTGAAATTGAAATGATTTTTTCAACATCTTGGGCAGTGCAAGGTGTACCACACAATTTGAACTGATAGTAGTACTTGTGTAATCAGATTACACATTACACATCTTAATATCGTTGTTATTTCGTCTTCTACTGCACTTTTGATAAGAATCTCACGATCACAAAGAGAGGTAATAAACTCGGGTGCATCGTGTAGCTGATTGTAAGCGTATTTTTCTCCCGGGAATTGCCGTAATGATAATACATTCGGATTTTGATTCGACGATTTATTTTGGTTCATAAAAGCTTTTATAACATGTTCAGCTTCTTCAGTCGATAATAAATTTTCTCTTATGGATGAACAATATAGCATGCATTGGATTGTGGCATTCGCATAACAAGACACACCATCAGAATTCGGGAGACCTCTTACGTAGTACTGAGTGTTATCCACGGTGTAATCATTAGTACTCTGACATTCAGATACATCATTATAATTAGGTACTGCCCAAACAGCATCACGAACATTGCGAACACGGTTTTTAGAAATTGAAATAGTCATAAGATCAGGTCTATATTTTGTTCGCAATCTATTGTACTCTATTATAGCCGATTCTTGTGCCTTTACGGAAGATGGATCATAATTGATAAGATGCAGTCCTTGTAATGTGGTCATCCAAGAAAGAGCAACGTAAATTTGTCCACAAGTAAATATTGAATTACTTGCTTCTATGACAGCATTTTGCAAGCTTAGTCCTTGACTTTTGTGAATAGTTAAACCATAGCTGAGGCAAATCGGTAATTGTTTTCTAACAACGAACGCTCTATCCATTACTTTATTACTTTACAAATTTAACACTTACACGTTCTATTATATGTTCCTGCCTCGTGGGTAATATAATTTTCAATTTTTCTACGTCATTATCAACACCTCGTGTCACTGAAACAAGTTTAGCAATGGTACCGTTGACAAGACCTAGTGTAACATCAATATTTCTTCTAATCATGATTTGCACTCCTACTTTAACAATTATGATTCTTGATAGCCCCGCCGTTCGGGAGCTATCATCGTCATTATTGTTTAGTACCTTCGACACCTTTTTTTTCAAGTACGGTGCACAATTCGTTGTATCTTGAGCAATCAAATGGATTTCTTCAGATGGAAATCGACTTAACATTGCAGTGTTCAAAACATCACACTGAACACATGTAGGAAGCAAACACACCGTATTAGATCCCACATGAAGCATATAATCACATAATTCCTTTAATCGGTCATTACAATTTGTTGCTTTAAAATTTAATTTCCTTCATTGTAAAACCTTTGTATCCGAATTGATCACTACTCCGGTACGAATTCTCGACAAGATATCCTTGTAAACATTATCACCCTGCTGTCGCATATTTATTGTCAATTCGTCGTAGCCAAACAAGGCAGACCATAAATTATAAGAACCTAATCCTCCAACATTTTTCTCCATAACCTTATTTGATAATTGTATAAAAGCAGGTTCTTCATGAACAGGAGGAAGTTGTAGTAAGTCACCAAATAGTAGCATAGGCTTTTTTCCGAACCAACCATCACCGGAATCTGTAGTATCAAATATTTCTGCAAGTCGCAAATGTATGTGTAGGAAAGTTACGTTAGAAACCATCGAAATTTCATCGATGATTACTAAAGCAACATTTTTGAGTTGATCTCGTACAATTTGAAGGGCTGCGTCGCTAAGTTGTCTATACTGGGCTGTATGGCCATGTTCTACAGGTAATTGAAACAATCGGTGTATGGTAAGACCTTCAATATTAAAAGCTGCGATTCCAGTAGGAGCAGTTACTGCTGTGTCTTTTCCCATAATCTGTTTGATCCAGTGTCTAATAGTTTTGATTAAAAAACTTTTCCCAGTGCCACCTTATCCACTCACATAAAGTCTGAGAATGTCATTGTTAGACGTCAAGGACTTAGTAACTTTATCAAATATCCGCTTTTGATCAAGGTTCAATTCCGAAATCATTTCTGCAAGATCACCACAGTCAAATTTGTTTCCTGCGTCTTAAAAATCTTTCATAGCACCAATAGTTTCAACGGGAACACACTCTACTGGGTGATTGTCTTGATCATTTCCTTCCAGTTCTACAGTATTCAACACGTTCTTTTCAATTTGTTCCTTTATATGATCACGTGCTTGTTGAATATCCGTTATTCGTTCGTGATATTGAACTGCTTTTGTCATTTGTGATTTTAATGATAAAAAAGCTTCCGTATATGTGTCAATCCATTTTTCAATTCGTTCGTGTTTCTCCAAGGTTTGAATAATAATAATAGTGAAAAATAGTAATTCTCAGGTTGGGTTTGAACATTGTACTTATAATGATTGATAAGATACCCTCTTTTTCTTTTTTTAACAAAACATAGATGCACGGTTTTCATAATATTCAGTTTTTTCAGACGGTCTATTTTTAGTAATGTCATACCACGTAGCAAAATCGTACAGGTGCATAGAATTTAATTCCTTAGGTCTGTTAGTATAGTAATCATCTATGAGGGATGGACAAAATATGTCTGTGGATTCACCTTCCAGATTCTCAATTTCTTTGCGAGTTTTCAATTTTCTGCTTCTAAATATATTTTGTAGAGTAATTATAATTAGCGCGCGTCAATAAAATGAAAAACACGTATTACAGAGGCCCACCGTTAGGCGGGTCGTCTTTTCCCCAATATATTGTATATCCATGTTACCTATCCAAACCATGAGAACAGAAGGATTAAAATCATTGATACGGACTTCTTTTATCGAACGTGGAAGATCATAGAATCTACCTTTTGCTTTCAATTGTTTTCTAGCACCTATAGAAACAGCTACATCCCTTATTGTCATAGTCTCTGTAACTGGACGTGGAAATGAAAATCTACTTTACAGAAAGAATTTTTAGTTTTTTTTGTTGCGTAGACAGTAACTATTACATTTATGGATTTGATGTGTAATAAGACGCCTATATAATTCTGGCGACACATGCGGTGACGGCAATCTGCAAGTGACGTATTTCATAATGAATGCTGCTACTTCTTCCTTCGAGGATTTGTCGATTATAGGAGCATCTTCAATCCAAATTAAAAGATGAAAATGTTGTAATCCCCGGCTTTGATATTTTCTGCGCCAAAAGTAATGAGTGACCTTCCCAATCGGATTGTCGGGCGAACAAATGAAGTCCAGCACAGCGTGGAATTTATTATCTATAAATCGAGCAGTTGAAACGGGATCAGAAGCAATGAGTTCGTTCGGCGACATTTTAGCCATCGATGGCCCGTTTACTTCACGAAGATATTCTATTAAATCTGACCATAGCCACTCAGCTGGACTGAGCGTGAGGAACCATGTAGCTGGTCCATAATGGTATATCATACAATTTGAATAATTTCTCGGTTTTTGCCAATATTGGGCTGTATTACGTAATCTGGAAAATATAGTGTTCAAATTCGTTTACAGCTGATCTTTAGAGAGCTGTTCTAGAAAACCAGCAGCTGTATATATTTCACGTGGATCAGCGACATTCATTTTGTGATAAATCCCAGCGTTCAATTGGCGCATATTGGTGTCGTGTAATAAATGAAAAACTTCAAAAATCACTTTATCAGTAACATTTCAATTTCTTGCAACAAGACCTTCTGTCATGTGTCGTGCATACTTTTGAGAACTTAAAGGACTAAGTCTGACCTTTCTTTTTCTATATTATTGTAATACAATAAATTATTTATTACAAATAGTGGATTTCTGTTCATTTTCTCATTATTTAAATTTGTTACAAGACTTTCTGTCATGCGTCCTGTGAACGTATAAACTGTATTCTAATACAATAAATTGTGCGTTACAAATAGTTGATTTCTTTCTTTCATTTCTCGCTTCATCTTTAACATTTAAATTTCTTGCAGTGAGACATCCTGCCATGCGTTCTCTCTCCCTTTACAGTTCATACGTACACAGAACGTGTGACAGAAAGTCTTGTTGCAAGCAATTTAAATGTTTATCATGAAGTGAAAATAAAAAAAGTGATCCACTATTTATAACACACAATTTAATGTATTAGAACACTTATTCTTATTTGCACAAAATGAACATTTACTGAAATTTGTATTATAAACTGTACACTCAAACACCAAATTTATATATATCTTTTCACAACGACCAGGTAGATATATTATCACTTATAACCATATACTTCCCAATACAATATCATTACACGTAGCCTTTAAAATAATTATTCAATTTGCGGCGTCCAAATGTCACCAATACAAACTGACAGGTTATACAGGTTTAGCTTCTACACTATTTAGCTTCTTCATTTCATCGCCAAAGTGCGGAGCAGTCAATTTACATGAGTTGTCATTAGGGTCTGAACGTCTGCACTGTTGAACACAGCATTTTAGCTGCACATAGTTGGGAAGCACCGAATTTGTCATTGTGTTATACAGTGTCGCCTTTGCACTTTGCTGGAAAGCACCTTCATGTACTGGCAGCTCATTTCGATTTCACTTCTTTTTCTACTTTCTTGAATTTTTTTTTAGGGGGATCTTCTATTTTTCTATGATTACTCTTTAAGTCCTCCACTTTTTCATGTTATATATTTATATTCAAATTAGGAGCGGAATTCAAATGGATTAACGCATTGAATCAACGAACCGCCACGTACATTGTTAAAACATTCGACGTGGGTGATCAAGCGTGAGAAAGTCAAAAATCAGGAGAGAAAAGGGAACGTTCGCTGAAAATACTTAAGGGAGTGGACTCCCGTGCCTTGTATGCGCTCGTACGCACTCACACAGCTCCACATCACTGTATACGTACACGGAACTACAAGGGTTTCGTATTTTCCTATTTTTGTCTCGACAATGCAAATTTGAGAACTCTCAATAGTCGTATCCGCTAGATAAATGTTCAAACTAGAGTGCAAGCTCCTATAGGTAGTCTACTTTTGCTTTTTTCTGTCATAATTAACAATATTCAGCAGCGTATACTGCTGAATATTGTTAATCGCAGACTTTCACATAATTTGTCAATTTAAAACTTTGACAATATGAGTACATTTTCATTTTATTGTGTTTTAAAATATTTCTAAGGATATTCATTGCCCCAGATACCCCTCCTCTCACAGGCTTTCAGATAATTTGTCAGTTTAAAACGCTGACAATATGAGTACATTTTCATTATTTTACATTTTAAAATAATTCTTATTCATCAAAACCTTGACCTTGCCTGGCCACGCCAAGCATTTGACTTCCAGGCGACGGACATCTAGGCAAATGTCTAAACAGTCTCAGTTTGTGGTTGATACAATATTTAGCTTCTTCATTTTATTAGTAACATTTAAATGCAACAAGACTTTCTGCCACGCGTTCTGCGTACTTCTGAACTTTATTCTAATACAATAAATTATGCGTTACAAATAGTTGATTTCTTTTTTTCATTTCTCACTTCATCTTTAACATTTAAATTTCTTGCAGTGAAACATCTTGCCATGCGTTCTGTATACTTTTGGAAACTTAAAAAACTGAAGCTGGTCTCTTTCCTATATCTGGCTTCAGACAGATTATGTATATTGCAGACTCTACGCTTACTATAATAAAAGACAAATGTATTTTTATTTTAAGGTCTACATTAATTTGCAAGTAAAATAAGGTTTGTATGTGTTATTTACAAATAAAATTAATGTCATATGAATAACGCAGAATTTATTATATTACAATACCAGATTCAGTCCCTTAAGTTTTCAACAGCACACAAAATGCATGGCAGAAAGTCTTGTTGTAACAAACTTAAATGTTAAAAATGAAGTATGAAATGGAAAAAGAGGTCCACTATTTCTAACCCACAATTTATTATATTACAATACCAGTTTCAGTCTTTTATGCTTCCAAAGTACACACAACGCATTGCAAAATGTCTTGTTGTAACAAACTTAAACGTTAAAAATGAAGTATGAAATGAA
>NW_026532747.1:0-2817 GCF_026283585.1 Hylaeus volcanicus | reverse complement strand
CGTCTTATCTTTCGCTCTCGCGCGTCGAAGGCTTCACCGTCGAGACAAAGAGTCAAATCTTGGATATAATTTCTATAAGGTATTAACCCATTCTTCTTTGACTCGTTACGTAGCAATACACCAAATTTGTTGATCAACATCTTGAATTGCAATGATGCATATAATTCAAACAGTATTTAATTTATAATCAAACCAGCCTCGCGAAGCTCTTCTATGATTGACATAATTTCGTTGTCGTGACCTGTATGACCGATCGCTCGTGATGACGATAGCAATCTCAGTGTATCTACTAATTCGTTCGGATCGTCCCAATGCACGTAATCAACTGCGTTGTCGGTGACACGGTCCCAATGCACGCTTGTTAAATAGCGGTGCAATAATTTTTTTATACTTGTATCCCCGGTTACTCATTACAGGATTGCTCGCCAAGTGACCATACTTGTACGCGTTCGTAACGAGTAATATGTTCTTGTACGTCTGTAGATCGACACTTGAGTACAACGCATCATCCGGTATTCGTTTAAATATTAATTCGTACAGACCACGAGTACCTCTGTACCTCGTACCGTTTATGATGATGTTGTCGTTGTTGTCCACATCAAAGTTGGAGTTACCAAGCATTAACCCATTATTTTTAAAGTATACACCGTAAACGTTGTCTGTTTATTTCTTACTGTCAACGAAGAAAAAGTTCAAGTATTCTCGTGACAGTGGTCCGAGATTTTCCGCTAAGAACTCATTCACAACTTATGACTTTCAGGATCTCAACGATTTCACGCATCGATGTTTCGACAATGTTCTCTTGTGGAATTTCTTGCGTTGAAGTTCCCGCCCTTTCTTCTTCTTCTTCTTCTTCTTCTTCCCGTGCTGCTTCGAGAGATACTTCGGAATGTGTGTGAACTCTTTTAGGTAATGGGATACGGCGATAAGGTGTAGATTGTGTAGGTGTTGATGTTTCCATATGCAATCTGTTCTTCCCACGATGTTTAGGTGTTACGATCGGCACAGGTACTTGTAACGATAAATGCGGTTCAGGTGGCAACGGTGGTGATGGTGTCGGTGGAGGATGACTTTGTATTTTCAACCAATTGCTTTAAAGGATCAACGATGGATCGAAACCTGGTTTCCAACGATGCATCGGTATCCACCCTTCCAATCTTTAAAGCTAAATACTTTTTTCGTATAGCTTCGCTCGTTTTAGCAATCTCCTTCGTTAAAACCTCTGTCTTCGTTCTTTCCTTCCTTTGAACGTGTTTTTGATCCTCCTCCATGTTTCGTAGTGGTTCGGTAGCGGTTCGATAGGTGTTTCGTAATGGTTTAAGGTGGTTTGATAGGGATTCAAAGCGGTTCGATAGTGGTTTAAAGTGGTATCGGAGACGTTTTCCAAACAACTGATTCATCTATTGTACGACAAACTCGTTAAATCCTCGTCGATAACGACCTTGATGCGTAGGACTATCCTTGTCTATAACCAAAAACCCATAGTTCCGTTGCCAACATTCGTTAAATTCGTTAACGCCGAAGTTCGTTAAATTTTTGAAATGTTAAATCGGCGTTTACATGATCATCATAAACGTGGCGTAAATTCATACTATCCTGTTTGAACAGGATCAGCAAATTGGTATTGTCGCGAATCAGGTGTTTCGGTATTCTCGCGTACGATTGACAAAGATACAGACAATCTACATTTGAATGTCTACCCATGGAAAAATACTCTCTTATTACGTCCTGCTTGTCACATGCCACGTCATCAAATATAAATATAGAATTCGGTAAAGCTTCGTTGGGTGGAACGACATCGCTATTATTTGAGAAAGGCAAATATCTAATGTTCTCAACGGATGAGAGCAGTGTTTCCAAATATTGATACTTTGGCTGTTGCAACGACTTTGAGTACACGTATACATTTTCCAATCGCACACCGTTCGGACTCTCCAGCAAGCTAATGACAACGTTGGTTTTTCCACAATTCGAGGGACCGCAGACTATACCACGTATAGTGTCGGGTAACAGCGGTCCATGTCTCTGGAAGCGTTGAACGGTGTCGTCGAACCTTCTGTCCGAAATTACTCGAATATCGATGGGCTGTCTTACGAAACGCATATTGGTACCGCTGTTGACGTTGTTGCGACAATAAAAAGGGGCTAAAATGATGTCGCAGGTATTTATACAAGCGCCGTACAAACGTATCGCTTAGTGTGACAATGACTTTTGTTCTGATCGATGGTGATACACTGTTTGATTTGACTACGGAGCAGCTGGAATACATACCAAAGATTGTACTCTTGAATCGTTTTGCTCGCGACGTACATTACGTGTGGGACAAGCTACCGAGACATATCAGAGCCGATCCTGAGGTTCACTCTTATCGCAGGTGCTTCTTACATTGCAATCGGCCGGATCAGCGTACACACATTGACGGACCACCGCCCATGATCAAAGACTGTTTTCTATGCATAAAAGGAGGGGAGCAGGACTATTGAACAAGGTGATAAACAAATTACCGTTCGAACTTCATATACCAGGATATCAATTTTGTGGGTCGGGTACATATTTGCAAAAACGTTTAGCTCGCGGTGATCGTGGTATCAATCCGCTAGACGCAGCCTCGCAGAGAACACGACCTCGCGTATTTCGAACGTAAAGATTTGGAAGACCGTCACGAGGCAGATCGAATTTTAGCCGATCAAGCGCGACAACGCATCGCAGCAAGGGGCGCGATTTAGTGAAAAAGCAGCAGCAGCGACGGTGTGGGCGGCCATGAAGGCTAAGACGAAACTCGGTATGGGACTTGAGGGAAAGAAGAGCGATAACGAG
>NW_026532746.1:0-2130 GCF_026283585.1 Hylaeus volcanicus | reverse complement strand
GGACGCGCCGCGTCAGGGTATCACCTCCCCGCCTGACCTGGTCGCCCAGGCCAGGTGCGCGGATTATTATTATTATTATTATTATTATTATTATTATTATTATTATTATTATCCTAAATTTGTTTCATAATTTTGAGTGTGATGCGCCGTAGTTGAAAAAATAAAAAACCGATTTTATTAACTGTTTTGCTATGTTAGAGTAACTTATATACGGAAATTTGTATACATATTATTATGAAAAAAATTGAGGATAATAAGAATAATAATAATATACACTTCCTGTAATTATATAATCATAGTTCAACTTGGATTTTGAATTGAAATATTTAAAAAAAATTATGAAATATGTGCCGCGCTAATTGATATATTTCTGATTTTTTTTTTAAATTTTGTATGCAATAGGACGAGAGAAATGGGTCAAACACATGATTATTGTTTGTTTTTCTTTACTCGACCCCCCCCCCCCCCCCCAGTCGAGATAGGCACTTGAAACTTGGCACAGATTAGTTTTTTTCGATAACCTATCGAATACATCGTCGCAGATCGAAATCGATCTAAAGGCACTTTTGACCGCCTTATCCGGCTATACCCTTTATATACATGTTAGGTTGGTTATAATAAACACTATCACTTTCGCCTCTTTCCTGGTTTTAAATATTAATCATTTACGAGAAAAACGCTGGCTAATTAATCTCTGAATAATTTTTTACTGATACATATTTTTGTATGTAAATGGAATCCGAAAATAACAATATTGTGCCAACACCGGCGCCAGCGCCAACATCGGCGCCAACACCGGTGCCAACACCTGGTCCGACACCGGACCAGGATAAAAAAATTAAAGAGTTGGAGAAGAAAATGGTAAGTTACCCTAAATATATTTGAATTACATCAACAATCTCAAATATGTTATTTTTAAATTTTCATTCACTTTTTACAGAACAAAATGTTACGTCGCCTTCGCGGTAATATGTACAAACATAATTGGCGGAGAGGCGGAAGAGGAGGAGGAAGAGGAAGAGGAAAAGGAGGAAGAAGAGGAGGAGGATGGAGTGAAGGAGGGGGGGGGGGGGAGTGTCTATGTCTTCCAAAGGAGTTAGACAGAAAAAAAAAATTTTAATAAATAAAAAAATTTTTTTACATTATTGACATTATTTTTAGTTGTATTGTCCTCCTCCTGTTGTAGTCATAAATTACTATCAGGTATAGGAAAGAAGAAAAATTATTGTAAATATCGACTAGACTCTGCCGAATAAGCGAGACTTGCAATATTACATTTGTGACATTTTTCTGATTACAATGATATTTACAATAATTTTTCTTCTAGCCGTTAGACCCTTACTTTCAGGTATCGCGTCATCACGCAGCCTATTCGTAGGCACACGGACATGCCACCGGGTGTTGCATGTGTGCGTGTGTCTCGGCACGACTGCTCGCTAGCTTTCATGGTCGGCATCATGCTGCCGAATATTGTTAGGTATGACAGAAAAGAGCAAAAGTAGAGTCCCTTTGGGAGCTTGCGCTCTAGTTTGAACATTTATCAAGCGGAAACGAGTTTTGAGAGGTCTCGAATCTGCATTGTCGAGACATAAATAGGACAATGCGGAACCCTTGCAGTTCCGTGTACGTATACAATGGTGTGGAGCTGTGTGAGTGCGTACGAGCACATACAAGGCACGGGAGTCCACTCCCTTAACAACCGTAGGTAATAATTGCATCCTACCTTACCGACCGTAGGTAATAATTATCGACGCCCCCCCCATGCCCTCGGTTCCCCCTCCCCCGCTCCCCCCTCGGAGCCCCATGGCTTAGAACCGGCCTAGCTATACTACTCACTCTGTATACTCTACCCATGGAAATACTGTCTGAATAGGTTTGGGATAGTATTTGATAGGGACGGCGATATTGAATAGTGTTAATGAGTATGATGTCTAAAGCGGATATAGTAATAGCAATAATTAAAGGCTATATTTTTTTGTTCCTCGAACAGAAAGTTAAACCAAGTTTGACAATTTTGAATATACATAATTTTAAATTTTGCGCCGCCTCCGAAAAAGGTGCATTGCATTTAATATGATGTATTTAATAATTTAACCAAATTCATCAAACGATGGTGAATAACAATGCAGT
>NW_026532745.1:0-15840 GCF_026283585.1 Hylaeus volcanicus | reverse complement strand
TTCGAAATTCCGGGATATCTTTTGAGGACATATGTTAACAATTACGGGGACATTTTAAATAATTCGATACCAGCGCCCATATACGAGTGGTGTGAGAATCTTTATTTTTATAATAAATAATTACAAATAAATCGTCATTATTATTATCGCCCTTAAACTCCCAATATCGACTGCTACGCTTGTAGGGACGTGTATTCGTCCGCCAGGCCTCTAGACAGTTGACGAACCCGCTTTTTCGCGTCTTTATCCGGGTCTTCCTGTCGTCGTTCTGCGGCATTTTGATCTGAAACAAGACGTGACACTATTACAAGAAATTGGAAAGAGTCAGTAAGGTTTTATGTAAAAAATTTGCACCTCGTGATATTGTCAACAACGAAGGTGAGTATCATACAAGAGTCCGTCGAATAAATGAAAATTATAACAACTTAAATTTGGAAGTAGAGGTAACAACAAATGAAATTGAAGCAGCTTTGAACAGGACCAAGGTTGGAAAGGCTGCGGGATTGGACGGTTTTGGTCCAGAAATAGTATAGAGACTTTATATAGTTAAGAAAGAAATTTTTGTTGTTGTATTCAATAAATGTTTATCGGCTGGAATTTATCCGAAAAACTGGAAAAGAGCTAAAGTAATAATTTTGCTAAAGAATATAGATGTAAATTTAAGTTTAATCGGATCTTATAGACCTATTGCTTTGTTGCCGGTGATGAGCAAAGTATTTGAAAGAATCATTGTGAACCGAATCGAGAGGTCATACACGGATATGGGACTCTCAAGTAACTGACAATATGGCTTTAAGAAGGGATATTCTACTGAAGATGCTCTCCTGGAATTAAATACTAGCATCCGTAGTACGGAAAAGAAGTACGTAGTGGCGATCTTTATGGACATAGTTGGAGCGTTTGATCATTTATAGATCATTGTTTGATACAACATCTAACAATGAAGACTGCTCACAGGTTATCGCCTATGCTGATGATGTTTTGTTATTGGTTAAAGGAAATACTCATGTCGAAGTAGAAGCTTTAGGAAATTCGGCGGTGGGCCAGTTTTAAAACTGGTGTTCGCGGAACAAATTGGAAATTTCTGTTGCAAAAACGGAAGCCATATTGGTAAAAGGAAAACTGAATAGGTACCGGCTCCCGGTTATCAAGTTTTATCAGCGTAATATAAAATACGAAACAAATATCAAATATTTAGGAATAATGGTTGACTCAGCGTTGATTTTTACGCTGCACGTGAAAACAATTAAAGAAAAAATAATAAAATACATAATGTCGCTGAAAAGACATGTAAACAGTGAATGGGGGATAAGAAGACCCATTTTAAACATACTATACAAAGCAGTGTGTGTGCCAATTATTACATATGGAGCTCTTATTTGGTATGATAGAGCACAAAAAGGAGCGCCAAGAAGACAATTGTTGTCGGCATAGAAAGCGACAATCTTAATGATCACCGGAGCATGCAGAACCACTTCAACCAGCGCTGTGCAGGTTGTTGGGGGTTTCCTGCCAATGGATTTAGAAGTTGTAAAGTTTGGATTAATAAGGAGAATTAAGAGGAATCTCTACACAACGTATAAAAATTTGAGATTTAAGATAATGGAGGAAATCAGTCAGCAGTTGTGGAATTAATAATACAAGCGATAGAAGACTGCTTGTATACGGAATGGCAAAATAGATGGAATGAAGAAATTCATGGAAGAGATACGTACAAATTTATTCGCAATGTACGATTTGTTAATAAAACAAGTTGGTTTAAGCCAACAGTACAGATAGTTCATCTAATAAGATACAGGGTATGGCTCAATAAATTACTCGTTACACAAAAGAAATTTGAGTGACACAGCGATGTGTCCAGCCTGTAATACAGAAGCAGAAACGCAAGAGCACTTGATTTTCGATTGTGAAGCGTACAATGATTTGAGAAATTTTAATATGGAAATTTGTAGAGAAAATTTGGAAAATTTATTACAAGTGGAAGAAAATTTTAATCATTTTCGTATATTTGCAAAAGAAATGTTTAGTAAAAGAAAGACAATTATAAGAGCCGGAAGGACTGTTGACGACGTCCTCTCTCCAATATAGTAAAGGAAAAGGTAAAGCAATAGAGGAAGAAACAAGATGGAAGAAAAGACGAAAGAAGACGGAAGAAAAGAAGAAAGAAGGAAGAAAGAAGATACCGAAGAATACATCTGATGGATAAGAGGAAAAATAATGTCAATATAATATAATATTTACCTAGAAAGAGTAGAAGGTCTGTCTCCTCGTGGCAGTGACGGGCGGTGGGTTAAGCAATCCACCGGCGAAATGACCTAAAAGAAGAAGAGAATAAAACAAAGATTAGAGAGATTAAGAATATTAATTCTATGTTCTGGGAGATAAACAACAATCTCCCGAGCTTTCAGCACTAAGCAGCAATGAGTTGATGCTCGAGCTGCGGAACAGGTACAGAAATAAATTAAAAAAAAAAAATGACCCCGGCCCCCGGAGGGGAGTTAATCTCCCCTCGGGGCGGGCCGGCGCCTCATGGAGGTTTACGTCTGTGGGTGCCGGTCGGTCCCTAAGGGAGTCCCTCGGGGAACGTTGGCGGGGTGAAGCGGGGAGGGGCGGAGCGTCCCGGATCACGCCTCCGACGTACCTCCTTTACCGCGTGCGGTGCCCTCTTGCGCTGTCCGATGCGGGACCTTCGGGTTACCTGTTCCGGACGGGGCATCGGGAAGGTTCTTTTTTTTCTCATTTTCCTTCTTTTTTCTCCTCTTTCTTTTCTCTTAGTGGAGGATCGGTTCTCCTCGCTGCAGCCCTTGCATTTCTGCTACCGAGCTATTAAAATAGCGAAGCCGGCAAGCCTCACAATCGTACGCAGGCTGAGCTCGGGCTATCTCGGTCCGACACCTTCGGCAGTGGGTTAGGTTCTGCGCGGAGGGGTATGTGCCCTAATGCCCCTGTCCTCTCCGAATTCGTGGCAGACGTTCTGGTAATGCTCGGTGGAGGTAGCTTTGATGTAGGTATGGGCGATGACTCGCGGGCGACGCGTATACGAATGGGTGCGCATGGTTAGGTGACCATTACCCCACTGTTGTGTGTCTTTTTTTCAATTCCCGTTAAAACGATCCCCTGAGCGGCAATTCCTGTTCGGGCGCCAGTTTGTGATGATAGTTCATCGCGGAGCGGTGAACGTGCCGGCCCAGTCGGTAGTGTCCAGAAGTGGTGGATCAGGGATCCTTTGGTGGTAGGAATTGAAATGATCACGACGATGTAATCTTAAAACGAGGTTTATTAGTCCCCGCTTGCACGGGTATCGTCTCGATACCTATACTTTACAGTTATAATATTCCTTACTTCTATCGGTTTATGTACAACTAACAGCTAGATGTATTTACGCACGGGCTTCGGACGCGGAGTGCGTCGGTTGAAGCGGGGAAGGCGGCTGAGCGAGAAAGGAGGAACTTCTCCGCACTGGCGCGTTGGTGGGGGATGAGTGCACGAAACGGGAACGCTTTTTCGTGCAATCGCCCGGCAGAACGAGCGGTGTGAGAAGGAAAACTCTTCGCACAGTCGGTTCGGTCGGGAGACAATCGTACGAGAAGGGAATACCCTTTGTTCGATTGGTTCGGATAGGAGAGAGACGGTTACGAGGAACTCTGTTAGCCGTCTCGTGGATTTCTGGTTTTCGGTATTCGGAGGACCACCTTATATACTAATTTCGGCTGCGTTGTCGAAATAGTATGTTTTTATCGGTGTGCCGGGATTGACGTTAGGCTGTTGTTTACCGACGCCATCTGGCGCCGGCAGCCCGTGTTTACGTCCGCGGCTGTTGATGGTTTTTGTCCCCGACGGTTATGCCACGTGGGAACACGGTTCCCACGGTCGGCGATTCGGTAATGTTTCGATTATTCGTGTGTTTTTCGTGACGCTTCTAGGCGAGGCGTCACAAAATGATATAATATAAGCAACGCAACATATATTATAATACAAATAACGTATTACCTAATCTAATATAAATAACGCAATGTGTGGTACAATATAAATTACGCACATAATAAGATATACAATACGTAGTAAAATATAATTAGCATAGCGAGCATACCTATAGAAATAGAAATATGTATTAATGAATCGCTGTTAAATTTGATGTTCCTGTGCATTTGCCTGTTTCGGGCAATTCTTTATATGATATTATCATAAAAACAAATAAAACAAAAGGTGCATAAATATCACGGGCATTTAATAAAACACGCATTCTTAGAACTACATATCATCTCTTGTAGATTAATGGAAAAACAAACCTGATTAACATTACATAATACTTTCTTTTCGCTGGATAATTTTGACGCATACCATGCATATAATAGCATGTCCTTAAATATAGTCGCAGACAAACGGCTATGAATAATGGCGTATGTTTTGATAATATTATCTCGATCTGTTATGTCTCTATTTTCAGAAATTAGTGACTGGACATTTTGTAATCTGGCAATGAAATTTTTAACTTGACGGACAAAATATACATCGCAGGGTTGGCATAACGGTGTGCATTTAGGCGGTATTACTTTTAAAGTGCATGCAGGAGTATTATTTGATGTTGGGTCACGGAATTTGGTGTCATACAGGGATGGATTAGTTTGATCACCCCAAGAATCTAAAATAAGTAAAAACTTGTCTCGACCAACGTACGATTTAATAATAGTGTCCAGAAATTATTCATACGTGTCCGATTGTAATTTCCTCGATTTTGTACACGTTACGAAAACGTTACCAAAAATTTCCATTTTCTCCCGTACATTCGCTTTCACGCGCGGACCGAAGGTACCACCCTCTTCTTGTAAACAAATGAAAACTTTTGGTAATATTTCTCCAGAAAATGTGGTCGCGTACTGTGCGGTATATGAATGAGTCATCTTATTTAAACTACCCGTTGCAACCTCTGCAAGTTTCTCACCCTTGTATCACAACGTGCGCTTTAACTCTATTATAGCCTGCTTTTTACTTTGGGATACCAAAAATTATGAACTTCTTTTTGTGCCATTTAGTAGTTTTTGATGACTAGATTACGAAAATGTAAGTTAAAATGTTAAAAACCCAACAGTTAAAATGATACGCGTGTGTAAAGTTGAGCATTTTTGACGTATTTAGCTGGTTAATCTGACGCAATATTACCTTGACCGTGGCCTTGGTGGGTAATTAGGTCGATAATGCCATTCTGTTGTAAACAGACGATCATAGATGGCGTGAACATTTGTTATGAACGTTTGCAACGAGTGCGGCAACAACATTGAAACCTATTTAATCTATTCTTTTCTCGATATATGTTGTGCGTCCTATTTACATTTCCCGCCTTTTTACTCTCTATTCGTGATGCTTCCACCACGCATGGAGAAAAAATGAGGGTCCGGAGGCCAACCCCCGGTCGGGAATTTGGGGGCAAAGCCACCAACAATGAGTACTGCAGCGCACCACGGAGGTGTGTAAACATTATTTTATACTGGAAAAGACCTTTATGTACGGGCAGCTAATTTCGATTTTACATCTTTTTCTACTTTCTTGTAGTTTTTTATGGGTGTTGGCGAATGTATCTATTTCGATCGAGCGGCGAACGCGATCGTGACTCGCAGGTGTGTTGATGCCGATAGCGGCAGCACCTCCCGGTCGCACTTTGTTCACGGCGTTCTCACCATGCGGTAGTCAGCATACCGCATGGGAGACGCCATTATCAGTTTACGCTTTGCTCGCAACAACACGTGTTCTCGAAGAAAGTATCCTATAAAAAACTTCAAACAAGTAAAAAACTTACGCCAAGTACATGAAAAAGTGGAGGACTCAAGGAATTATCATTGAAAAATAGAAGATCCCCATACAAAACTACAAGGAAATAGAAAAAGATGTGAAATCGAAACGAGCTGCCAGATGATTTGCTTAGATTTGCTTAGATGCCAACCAAGACCTCTTGCTGTTTTCGGTAAGTCGTTCTCTTTTATAATTGTTACAAATACCCATTTGTTTTTCAAGATACACAAATTCGACCTTCTCCTGATTCGATAATGACTACTTTTTCGGCTATTTTTCCTCATCTTTAACTAGAAAATCTGGCCCGCTAAACCACTTGTGATTTCGAACAAAGACATGTCCTATGCCACGCGGAGGATTCAAGTTCGAGGGCACCCAAGGTTCGAGGTGAAATTAGCCCTGCACTGTTCGAATTTTGTGTTTTTCTTTCTAGTACGGTATTGTGCTATATTTCTGCTGAATTGTGCCGTAAACAACAGCTCTGTAAACCAAAGCGTACTCAAGAAAATTGAACAGAACAAAATTTTTGATAGTCCCACACTTCTCGAATTTTGAATTTTTCTTTTTTCTGTTTTTTTGTTGTATTGTGCTATATTTGTGCCGAATTGTGTCGTAAACAGCAACTCTGTAAGTCAAAGCGTACTCAAGATAAAATAATTTATGGAAAAAAAATATAACGGACTTCGAAAAAAATATAAACTACACTAAAAAATGTGAAATAATTGCTAGTTAATAGATATGAATACTCACCAGTCATGTATGTTACTCGATTACGCCGAGAAGGCTTGACCAATCAGAATGAAACCTGTTGCATCTTGTAGAGCATGTCACTGGGGTGGTCAGATTATCAAAAAATTTTGGAATATCTCATTTTTTACCCGTTTTTTTGCAAAAAACCAAAAAATTTTGTATTTCTTCTTATTCCGAAACAAATTGACCAATCAGATTGAATCTTCTTGCATCTAGTAGGGCTTCGTTGCCTCTTAAAACCTTAAAAAACATTTGTCCTACTTCTATTTTTTACCACTTTATTGCACTTTTTATCGCAAAATTGTACTATTTCACGTATGTTCGGCCTGAATTCGATGAAATCGATGAAACCTTTTACATTTTCCTGCCGGACAGGTTTTCGAGTTGATCACTTTGCAAAAATGATTTTTCTTATTGTTTTTAACTATTGTTATTGCAAAATTCCTATTTTTTTATGTAACTCGGCAAGGAATTAAGCGATTGCGATGGAGCCTTCCGCATTTCATGATAGATGAATTCGTGATGTTCCCATTTGCGAAAATTTATGGACACTTTAATTGTTTAAAACCATTGTTGGTGCAAAATTGCTATGCTCTGGTGTAGCTCGACAAGGAATTTACCAAACGCAATCAATCCTTTCACATTTAGTTGCACATGTATTTCTGATAATTCCATTTGCAACTATACAGGGTGACCCAAAAACGTTGGAGGTCCTTGAATGGGGTGTTTCAAGAGGTAATTTGAAATTTTTTCTTAGCGAAAATGTTGTTTGAGGCTTCGTTGCGAAGATATTGACAGAAACCCCCGACCAATCAGAGCGCGAGTTTCTGTTTCCGGGATATCTCCTTAACGAAGCCTTGAACACCATGTTCGCTAAGGAAAAAGTTGTTTCAAATCACCACCTCACCCGCCCCGGAACAACCCCTTTCAAGGATCTCCAACGTTTTTGGGTCATGCTGTATATTGCTCATAACTATTGTTATTCCATGAAAGCTATTGGTTATAGATTGCCACTAAAAAGAGTGAAAAGAAATAATTTTTAGAGAAAAGTATAACCGACTTCGGAAAAATATTAAAATTGCACTAAAAAGTATGAAATAATTTATATTTCATTTATATTAAATGATATTCAATAATATATTCAATTTCTATTTCCTTTATATTAAATTATGTTAAATAATCTTTTCGTAGACGGCGCAAAATTAAAAATTACTTACATTAAAAATTACCAAATTTGGTTTAACTTTTTGTCGGAGGGACAAAACGTATGCATCATATACATTAACACTTCTCTCCATCGGCGCCTCCACAAAAAACTATTCCAAATCTACCCCCCAAATCTACTCCACCCCCTCGCATCGTCAAAACAAATACATAAAATCCTCATAGACAATACTTTCACGTAGACATTTATTGTCTGGCTGAGCGTTCGATAGGACCATACCTCGGCTATACGACCATACCTGCACCCACACGAAGGTGATGGGTTTGTAAAACGACAAACAGGCGCCTAATAACTGATTATTAGTACCAGTGACCACTGGTAGGGTTTTTTATTCTAACGAACCCTTACACAGCCGACCAGGAAAGAGAATGGAAAGACAAGCCCTCTCCATTATTACATTTCATCAAGGCAAGTACGCGGAAACCACGTAAAAGTTTAGTCTTGAGCAATTGTAAGGAGTTTTGCTTTTGGGTCCTCTTTTTCTGGGGAAGTCTATTGGCGCTGTCAACAACCCCAGGGGACTGACCTGGACTTTCACGTAGACAGTATACATGTATACATTAACAGGATTCAACATTGCTGCTTTCAACAAAAACTAACTCAAACTGAAATTAAAATTTTTTAATTCTACGCCGTCTACGAAAAGGTTATTTAACATAATTTAATATAAGTGAAATAGAAATTATTTCATACTTTTTAGTGGAATTTTAATATTTTTTCGAAGTCGGTTATATTTTTTTGCAAAAATTATTTTATATTTTATATTTTAAGTTCAATTTGGGTGTAATTGTAATGCCATCACAATTTTCACTTTGGTTTCAAACTGGACTTCCACGCACATGATATTCTCCGGTGAATCGTATGATTCCTCATTATCATTGGCTTCCATCAATTCTTCGATATTGTAGTATCCGCGCCTCCATACCCAACAAGGAGTCAAACGAGAATACAAAACGTAGGGTACGGGATTGGTCGTGTAACGTGCGGCCCTACCGAACGGTGCCCCACACCGTCAATTACCAAACCTTTAGCAATGCGCACGAACCACGATTTGGAAATCGTGTTATTAAAGCGATTCGCGTGAACCGCGAGTCAGCAAGCGGGCGTCGGCGATATTACGCTGTTACGCATAAGTCACCCATCGAATCTGGACCTTGCTCCAGATTCGGGAAGTGTGACAACGAGTCGCGCAGGCAAGGATCTGGTTATATAACCCGTGTGTTACGACCACGGTTGGCTCATATTATTTTGATACTTTGGCAGTTATTATTCTGTAGTCGCGGACGGGTTAATCTCTCGCGTTAGTCTCATTTAGGTACCGTGTATCGTATCTCCGGCTGAGTAAAGAATTCGCGTAAGTGAGAACATACGTACTAAAGATAGAGTCACCGCGGAGTTACCTACGAAAGTCCGACGTTAAATATTCGCCAACTATTAGAATCCCGTGTCGCGAGTGATAAAACCAGAACAGATCCTCGCTACAGCTGAGCCCGGGACCAGCCGAACAACGCCGCTGATAACATAACACCAAGGATTGGTATTGTTAACAACCATTTTTAATTGTATAATTTATATTCTTGTTTGTATGTAATTCCAAATTCAGATTTTGTTTCATAATTATATTTGTTAATACTCAAACTTAGTGACAATCATTATAGAATCCCAGAATTCCTTCTTTTCTTAATAAATAAAGATAAGGTGAGCTTTAGCTCTTTAATTGAAGATAAGAATCCACGGGGACGTATAGACCGGGCCCCAGGGAACTGTGGTAGGGGGCCATGTCTTTCGTTAGGCAGGTCCACCGAGAGCCGGGGGCTCGGAAAGCCCATTCCGACGGCCCCAGGGATGGAGACACCGGGCGGGTCCCTCCGCCCGGGGTCATATAGAGTAGGTAATGGGGGAGGTTGGTACCCTCCCTCCGGGATTCATGTAAGCTGGGAAGTGTCCTGTTGAGTATTCGCGTGAACCAAGCACTTCCCATCCACCTTAGGCGGGTGTGAAGTATGGGTATGTGGTAGTCCCACATAACCTCGGTTTTCCTCCCGGGAAACTAAGGTATGCGTAACGCATTTCCCCACAATAAAAAAATAAAAAAAAAAAGGTCTACCGAGGGTACACCCGTTCCCGTCCTGCGGCTCGCCCCACCGCGCATGATGCGCTGGTAAAGCCTTAGTATATCTCAACAAATTAACTTAACTGGAAGCTCTGGAGCCAGGTTGAGCGGCAATACCAGGGGTGGCTGCACCCCTACACGCGAAGAGGAGGTTTTCTCCACACCTGCCGTCAGTAGTAAGGACGGAGGGTGTAGGAGACGAGCAGGTCCTATGATCAGGGTGGCCAGACCAGCTGCGGCGGTCAGCGACACGCCGGGTGACGAGGCTGGCACGCTGGTGCAGCGGAATACCCTGGCGCATGGGGAAGATCTCAAGGACGTCACAATCTTTAGAAGGGAGGGACCTGTGGCTAGGTCCCCACCCGGCGGAGGAAAGGGTGTTCCCCCTCCTCCTCCCCAGGTAGTAGACATAGGGAATAGACCCCAAGAAACCCGGGAAAAAGCGGCTCCTGCAAAACCCGCGGGGGTGGCCCGCGGTAGCACAGGGCATGAGGGGGGTAATGTTTATGGAGGTGGAGCGGCAACGGCGGAGCTTCTGGAGGTTGTCTCCGATATGAAGGCCCTCGTGGCTAAGCTCGCCGGTCACCTGAGCGGGGACCCTGAAATCAGGGCCCTCGGGAAGAAATGCAGAGAGAGCGTCATGGCACTGAAGCGGCTGGGGGAGGTCAACTGTCGGCTGGCGGGTTAGCCTGCGACCCGCGCATGACACCTGTTGCCGCCGACGTGGCAACCAAACCGAGCCGGGTGCCGACAGCACGGGGCGGGTAGCCCCCAAACCAACGGGGGGCTCAAAAAGGAAAACGGGTACCGCGCCATCTGACTGCGCTGCCATCACCGGGCTCATCGCCAGGAAGAAGGTGGCCCTTTCCGAGGAGGAATAGACTTCGATCACTCCCCGAAAAGGTAAAAGGAAGAAGAAGAGTAAGGACAAAGGAGGCCGTGGATGCTGGTACCCCCCCCCCTCCACCCTTCGGTGGGAGTAGCCCCCCTCCGGCCACACGAAAGGAAAAAATGGGGAGTATGAAAGCCGGCTGCGCTAAAAGCGCTGCAGACAGCGCTAAGCCTCCGAAGCCGCAGAAAGGCAAGACCAGGTCGAAGGCCGTCATAGTCTCGGCCCCCGACGTGAAATATGAAGACCTGGTTCGCCAGGTTGCCGGACACCTAGGCGACCATGTCGGAGGGGTTAGGCGCATAAGGAGGTCCTCCTGGAGGTTGCACGGGAGAGGGGAGCCACCGAGATGCGGGAGTCCCTAGTGGGTAAGATAGGGGCGACCGCCTCGGCTAGAGCGGTCGTCCTGAGGGTGGAGGTCGAGGTGAGGGACCTCGACCCCGTCATCGACAAGGCAGAGGTTGTGCCCACATTTTGTGCCCGCATCGGTATTGAGGCCCCCGGGGAGGTCATATTAAAGGTCCTGTGATCCACCTCCTGGAGGACCCAGGTGGCGGTGTTGAAGGTCCCGAAGAAATGAGTGAACAGAATCGCCGACGCAGCCACGATCCGCATCGGATACGTTTCGGCGCGGGTCCGGGTGGTGCCGTCGGTGACGCGCTGTTATAAGTGCCACGCTCTCGGGCATATAAGCGGGGCGTGTAAGTTCAGGAAGGGCTTCTGACGCAAGTGCGGTTAGCCTGGGCACGACATGGCCGACTGCAAGGCTCCGGCCCCTGCGTGCCGTCTTTGCATGGACAGTGGTGTCACGGCTGGCAAGGCAGCGCACATAGCGGCTAGCAGGATGTGCCCCGGTACCAGGAGAGCCTGCGCAGGAGCAGGAAATGGCCGACATCGTGAGAGTCCTGCAGTTTAACATGAATAACTGCAGGATAGCTCATGATACGATGACTAGAACCGCAGAAGAGCTTAAGGCCGATGTGGTCCAGGTCTCAGAGCCTTGGGAGATTCGGCCAGAGTGAACGTGCGACCTCTCTAAGAGGGCTGCCATCTGGGTGACCGAATTCGGCGGCCTCCAGGAGGTCGCTACACCAGGGGTCAATGCGAAGTCGCCGGCCTAGGGATCGAGGATGCTCAACCTCAAGGGTCGTGCCTTGCTGAAGATTTTTGAAAGGCTGGGGTTGACTCCCTTGGACAGGGCCGCCTCGTTCTTATTCCAGACAAACGGGCGCAGTACCAAGATCGACGTGCTGGCGTGCGACGCCGTGCTACTGCCGGCGTTGCAATCCAGCACCATCCTGCAGGACTACACGGCGTCGGACCACCGATATCTGTAGCATGTGTTCGGCAGGGGTGGCAGGGACTTGATTGGTCTTCGCCGCATACTGGGGTGGAGGGTGGAGACGTTAAAACGGACGTGCTGATCGGCGCCATTAGGCGTGAGATCGTACGCCTGGATTTCTCGTTCCCCCTGAGGCCCGCGGAAATAGAGGGAGGCTGGACCTGGACGCCATCGAACGGGCATGCTCGTTGAGTATGGCGCCCAGGACCCCCCCCCCCCCCCCACTGGGGTACGGCTAATTGCTGGTGGACCCCGGACATTGCGCTAGCGCGTCGGCGAATGCACTCCAGCCCTAAGAGGCTCCAGCGGGGGCGCGAGAGGCGGCGTCCGGAAGTGCCGGTGCTCCTTGAGGAGCATCGGGTGTCGCGTCGCGAGCTCCGCATCCTCATTCTGAGGGCAAGGAGAAGGCTTGGCGGGAACTATGCGGCTTGGTGGAGAGGGACGTGTGGGGAATACCTTACCGGGTGGTCATAAGCATGGTCACCCGGCGATCCCCCCCGCCCCTTCTGATGCCGGCCGCGCAGATGGATGTGGTACTGGCCGAGCTCTTTCCGGCCCCACCGGATGCGGAGAACGCGGTCACGGAGACTTACAGGCCGGGCCGCGACCTGGAGAGCTTTCTGCGGCGGACGGTCTCGCCTGTGACGGGGGATGAAGTGATGCGGGTGCTTCGGGCTACACACCTGGAGAAAGCCACAGGGCGTGACGGCGTTCCGGGCAGAGTAGTTACCGAAGTGGCAAAAGGGGGCAGTGGATTGCTGAGGGCCATCATGGATGGCTGCCTCCGGCACCCATACGTCCCCCAGCGTTGGAGGGACCAGCGGGTGGTACTGCTGAGGAAGGCGGGGAAGGACCCTGCTTCTCCCTCTGCATACCACCCCCTTTGCCTGATAGGCCACCTGGCGAAGGTGTGGAAAAACATAATGAAGGTGAGGCTTGAACAGGCGTTAGGGCCGCGCAGATTATCGCCGTTGCAATATGGGTTCCGTGCGGGCCGGAACACGTCCCAGGCGATGAGGCACATGCAGAATATCGCTGAGGTGGCTAAGCGTCCTCATCGCCTTGGACGTGAAGAACGCGTTCGACTCCCCCTTCGACGGGTTGTGGGGGCGTATCTCAGTAGGAGGTACATACAGTATGTCTCACCAAATCCTGGAAAGCCGATACTTTTTGTTTGATCAATAGATAGTACGTTTTAAGACGAATTCAGCAAGCTTAATGGAAACATCCTTTTACAAATAGTATTTAAGATATTACGCGTAAAAATTTACTGATTTTTGGTACAAGAAAATCTGCAAGACCAGGAAGCACAGTAGGGGGTCTCGACTCTCGACCACACTTAAAATGCTACGGGTTAGACCGTGCCTCTTTAAACCGATACGAAGAAACTGCAGTAGGAACGGTAGGCCTAAATTCTACATAATAGATTTTTTCACAACCGTTACCTTTACGGCATGCAGAAAAATCTCGCCAATGTTTTATTAATGAACCTCCAACAGCAAACGACTTGAAGTTTATTTTTCTTACAAAAGACAATTATCAATTCAGCCAATAGAACGAATAGGAATGCTCGGCCTGCGATTTTGTTGTATGGGGTCATAATAAGCAAAAAGTGTTTCAAATCTCAGTAGAAACTGTTGAACAGTTAAAAGAATGCATTGTTAACGCGTGTTGCAACGTTCCAACAGATACTCTTGTAAAAGTAGAAAAACAATTTCTAAAACGAATAAAAAATTCTATATTAAATGATGGAGGGCACGTGGAAGGGATTCCAAAATGAAATATTATTTTTATCTCAAATTTAGGCCTGCCGTTACTACCGCAGTTTCTTCGTATCCCCAGAGGGTTCCCCAGAGGGGTGGTCCGCTCCTGGCTGGTGTTGGCCGGGAGTAAGTCGCGCAAGAGTGAAGGAGCCCAATAGTGACCCGGCGGAAGGGGCCAGACGTCGCATTGGCGGCAGGACGTAGGGGTGGGTGGATATTTTCCCTCCCCTCCGAGTAGTCTGGGTAGGCCTCACTACCCCCAATGCTGCTCGGACGGGAGCGAAGGACCACGGAAATCGTCAGCTGGACCCGCTGCACACGTGACGGGTCCAGCTAGGAGTAGGGAGCCGTTCCGCGGGGGCCGGTCGACGCTTGACGCGATCGACCACGTCCATGCCCTCGCGGACCGGGCGGTCTCCCGGGGCGGGGTGGCGTTGGCGATTAGTCTCGACATCGCCAACGCATTTAACACCCTGCCCTGGGGCACGATCCGGGAGGCGCTCCGAGAACACGGAGTGCCTCCATATCTACGGGTCGTGTTAGCCGACTACCTGTCGGACAGGTGGATCGAGTACCCTGGCAGAGGCGGGGTGCCGATGCGTCGGAGGGTCAGCCGAGGCGTGCCCCAGGGGTCCGTTTTAGGACCCCTGTTATGGAACTTTGGGTACGACTCGGTGTTGCGCGGGCTCCTCCCACCCGGTGTCTTTGTGGTCTGCTACGCAGACGACACATTGATCATCGCGGTGGGTCGGGATGGGACCAGGGTCCACAGGCTGGCGGAACTAGCGGCCGCGATCGTGGTCGCGAGGATCCAGGCTCTGGGGCTTCGGATCTCGCCGCAAAAGACGGAGGTAGTCATGTTTCATGGGCTACCTCTGACGCGGCGGGTTCCCCAGACCTGGACGGCCGGTGGCGCTGGGAGGGGCATTTCGACCGCCTGGTCGCCCGAATTGAGGCGGTGACGACCCTATTGGGTCGTCTCCTGCCCAATCTCGGGGGGCCGGAAGAGAGGGTCCGCCGCCTCTACCTGGGGGTCGTGCGATCCATGGCCCTATACGGGTCACCCGTATGGGCGCGCGACCTGGTGGCCTGCCGTCGTGGGCGGCAACTGCTGCGCCGCGTGCAGCGGCATATGGCCATCAGGATCGCGCGCGGGTATCGCACGATCTCCCACGAGGCGGCGACCGTCCTGGCGAGGGTCGTCCCCTTTGATTTTCAGGCGGAGGCACACGCCGACGTGTATCGGCGTGTGCAAGATCTCCGCCGGAATGGGGGCGATCCGCAGGACGAGGCGGTCGAAGCCTACCGGCGCCAAAGGTGGCAGCTGGCCCGCGAAAAGTGGCGGCGCCAGTTCCTGGAGAGCGGCGCCGCCCGAAAGAGGACGGTAGCGGCGGTCCTGCCGAGGTTCGATGTTTGGGTGGACCGCCGACACGGGCGACTCATCTACCGGCTCACGCAGGTGCTCACCGGACATGGTTGTTTCGGTGAGTACCTGCACAAGGTGGAGGCGGAGGGGTCGCCCGCGTGCCACCAGTGCGGCGCGGAGCTGGACTCCGCGCAGCACTTGCTGGAGGAGTGCCCGGCCTTCTCGCGAGAGAGGCGGGCACTCCGCCTAGCTATTGGAGGGGACCTCTCGCTCCCGGCCGTCGTTTCGGCCATGGTCGAGAGCGAGAGGTCCTGGAACGCGGTGTCCTCCTTCTGCGAGACTACTGTCTCGCGGAAGGAGGATGACGAGCGGGATCGGGAGCGCACCGATCCCGTTCGCATAGAGAGGAGGAGGTTGAAGCGGGCCAGGCGACGGCGGCTAGCTGCCGCCCCTGCCGCAGGGGGGACTGGTCCCCCCCGTAAACCCTCACCTCCTCCTGGCAGTCTGCCGCGTAGGGCGGTCCTGCACACGTGCCGGCGGGCTCAAGCTTTGGGCTCGTCGGCTGCGAGCAGGGCTGCTGGGCATGGGGTGGGGGTCGTCACCCG
>NW_026532744.1:0-9496 GCF_026283585.1 Hylaeus volcanicus | reverse complement strand
ATCTATTCTGTATGAATGAAAGTACCTGACAATTCAGATTTTCACAACTTACCTTGTAATGAAAATGGATAAACATTTTACAACAGTTGCTGCAATTTGTTAATGAATAACCTCCAAGTCGGTGGTTCCCTTCATTTGTATAAGCTTTGCATAAAAAGTCAAAATTCAAAACACTTTGGTGGTATGGATCTATATTAAAAACAGTTTTTTGTATGAATAAAGGTATCTTGACAACTTACATTGTAGTCAAGATCGATCAACACTTTACAACACTGGCTGCAATTTGTTATTAAACCCTACATAAAAAGTATAAATTGAACACATCTTGTTGATATAAATATAATTAATAATACAATAGTGTAAAAACTTTTGACACTTGGCAGGTTATGAATGATGACATCTGTTTCGACTCTCGACGCTCGATGCTCGAATGATTCCGAGAGTCGACGAACGACACTCGGCTTTTGCTTAGCTCCTATTGGCTAAGGGTTGACAACGGGAAAATCATTCGAAAATACCGTTTCTGACAGATTCATGACATGATATTACGATATCTCAGTTGTACGTGAACCGATTTTATTGATTTTGGTTTTTTTTCGAAAGCTTATATGCGGTTTACATTAGAAAAATGCCTTTAAATTTAGAAAATATTGCAGGCGTGTTGCGATATTCGTGAAAGAAATGTCAGGTTAAGTTGGAATGGGCCATCTCTCCTGTAAAAGATACGTGGTAGCTCCAACGCCATATATACGCGGTGACGGATAATTTTTCATGTACTTGGCGCCGAGACGCTGCCGCGTCTCTAGATTAAAAACAAATTCTTAACTCTCAAATAAGCAATCTGAATGTCACCTTGTTAATTACCTAGTCATGGAAATTATGGTATTTCTTTCTTCCATATCCCTCTTTATATTATACGTCATTGCTTTTCAGATAAATATTTTATATTGTTTCCAAGAAGAATTAAAATAAAATAAGAAACAACAAGTTCTAGACAATCTCAAAATAATTATTTATATTTTATTGGCGTTTCGAATACCAGATTTGAGTCATCTTCATAACAAAAAATATAACAATTATATTTATTAAATTATTTATATAAAATAATGTAGTAATTATTTCCTCTCTTTTTTACTAAAAAATTATATTCTGTCTATACAAAATAAAATGGGTGAACTGTTAACTTCATACTATTATAATAATAAAATATCTAATGCAATTTAAGAGCCAAACGTATACAGTGGGTGTAGAAAGTATTCGTACACTGATCAATTTCCAAAAAAAAGTACGTGAAATTGTAATTTATCAACTTCTTTTTTATAAACAATGACATTCTATATATTCTTGGATATTTCTAGAAGAGATAGAGTACAAAAAAAAACTAATTATTCATATAAGTTGAGAAATTAACAAGAAAAAACAATAAATCAATAGAGATATAGAAACAATAAGTATTCGTTCAATTGTTAAATTTTTAAAAGTTCGTAAATAAACGAAATTTACATTAATTTATAAATAATTAATACTTTGTGGGATTTTCTTTTGGTTTTATAATTTCTCCAACTCTTCTAGGCATTAAATTAACTATCATAAATGTCGATGTTATTCGGGGTGGGATCTTCTTCCATTCCTCTGTTAGAGTATTTTTTAAGACTTTTTTACTGGAAATTTGATGTTTTCTAATTCGTACGAAGCAATAAACTGATGTGTTTATGTCATAAACTCTACCGTAAATGGTTCGTCATGAGAATCGTACGAATACTTATTGCCTCTATATTTCTGCCGATTTTTCATATGTATTTTTTTGTTAATTACCCAAATTATATAAACTAGTACTTGCTGTTTAGACTATATCTATTCTAGAGATTTCCGAGAATATGTAGAATATCATTGATTATAAAAAATGAAGTTAAGAAATTACAATTTCACACAAAACTTTTTGAGAAATTGATCGGTGTACGGATACATACTACACTCACTGTACATAAAATCGATCATACTATCTGAGGTGCTGAGGAAAATATAAAATGGTTCTGCTTCAAGGTAGTAATATCAATATCAAATAAATTATTTGTCTAGCTGTTTTTCAAATAAACGATCCGAATGTCACATTGTTGATTTGCGGAGCTAGGAATCATTATGTACTTTCCGTTTTCATCGTGTTTTACCCAATTGTTTCGATTTCTAGCCTCTTCTCGCGTCTCCGCGCCTTCTTCGACGATCTGGCTTTCGACGGTTCGTCTATTTTTCTTTCTTCTGGCGCCTCTGGCGTTTAATATCCCCTGTGACCGAGTATTCGGACGATGTGAAAGGGAAAAAGAGGAGGCGCGAGAATAAGAAGAAGAGGGTCGACCTTGCGGCAGGCGATCTCGTTAAGCGGTAAGCGCGATAACCAATTTAGGGCCTCGGAATTTCGCCGGCGCCGCCAGAAATAGGCAGCCAACGGTGGTGTGTATGAACTATACTTAATCCCTGCTACTACTACTACGTGCACCAACACATTAGCTCCTACTACCGCGCGCCTGCAGTATTACACGCTGGTATTATCCACAATGCGCTGCCACTGAGATTCCGGAAGAAGGAATACTTTTATTTGCTTTTTTTTTAGCCACATTGTTCACTTTCACGAGAAAAAACATACGACTAGGAGCACTTGAAATGATTGCTGCTGAGTGATTATTATTAATAAGAATATAACGAATAAAGATATAGACAACATATTTTTATCCATGAATTTGATGATAGGTTGTATAACAGTATTATTTGATAAGGAGAAATTACCTAAGGATTGATAAGGTAAAAGTTACCTTAATGTTTTTGACCTAATATCGATTATGATTGAATGATTGAATCATTGTTAAAATATCTCCAAAAATGTAAAGATATTACGTATAAGCAATACATTTTTACAAAATGTAATTAATGTGAACAAATGTAAAAAGTCTTTGATAATATGACGAATCAAATTCTATATAAACTAGCTGGTTATTGTTGCTCGCTTAATTCATATAGCTATTCATGTTTATTTTGTGTGCGACCCTTTACGGGCCACACAAGGAACGTCCCGATTTCCGATTACAGCACCATCTATCGCGAATAAAAAAAATGTTTGAAACTAGTGTTTTGAAAAGGTCTTATAGCCATCTTTCACAGTGCATTATAAAAAATGATGTGTTCCGTTAAAAAAATCATGGTGACCTTGACGTGACTTTGACCGGCCCTTTGAAGGTCAAACGGACACGATCGTTCAATAGAATTTTTGAAACCCTAAAACATTTCTCTAAATCATTTTTCTCACAAATGTTCAATTTTGGAAATATTTGACTGTTTCCATACTTTTGAAGCACCCTGTATGTGTATATACATGTATCTTATACGCATAAATATAATAATAATAATAATATATGTCTGTATATTATTGCCGTTTAGTTATTCACTCATATATTTATATTCTTCTATCTAGATTCCGTTATTGAGTTAAGTTTTCTTAAAAAAAGTAAAAAAACTACTGGACCGAATTAGAACAAAATCTAATCAGCTCCAAGTTAGATTGATACACATCGATTGCATCATCGATCATTTTGATCTCGCTCTTAGTTTTTTAGAAAACGTTAACGAAAAATTTGTTTACATACGTACATACATACGCGCGCGCGCGAACAATTTGTTAAGAATACGCTAAAATTACTCCAATGGGGATCTTCTATTTTTCAATGATAACTCCCTGAGCCCTCCACTGTTTCATGTACTTGGCGTAATTCTTTTACTTTTTTGAAGTCTTTTATCGGATCTCACTTCTTTTTACAAATCATTTATTATATAGTATCTATTTTAAATTTATAAAAATAAAATTGATATTTCTGTAAACTCTACATAAGAAGTCTAAGTTGTTATTTGTTTTTTTAATTGGGTAGAGTAAAATCAAGGGAGAGGGGATAACAAAAGCGAATATATATATATATATATATTTCATATAATTTATTAATTATAAACACTGATTCGTTCAATTTATAAATAATTATATATACCTGCAATTTTTTTTCTTGCTGCAAGAAATTTTAATGTTAATGATGAAATGAGAAAATGACTCCATTTCTATACGCTCTACATAAAAAGTCTAAATTAAAAACACTTTAGTGGTATGGATCTATTCTGTATGAATGAAGGTACCTGACAATTCAGATTTTCACAACTTACCTTGTAATGAAAATGGATAAACATTTTACAACGGTTGCTGCAATTTGTTAACGAATAACCTCCAAGCCTGTGGTTTCCTTCATTTGTATAAGCTCTGCATAAAAAGTCGAAATTCAAAACACTTTGGTGGTATGGATCTATATTAAAAACAGTTTTCTGTATGAATAAAGGTATCTTGCAATTCAGATTTTGACAACTTACATTGTAGTCAAGATTGAGAGTTTCCAACTGATCTTCGAGAAACTTCGTGAGGCCTAGTTTTGAAGTGTCCTCCGGGTGTGTGCAAAGTTGCATTGCCGAGGGTTGATGAGAAGGGGTTAATTTACGCCTCTAAATGGGGTAGTGCGAAAAGACGGCACTTCGAAAGGATTCAGGGGTGTTGGAAGGTGGTGAAAAAATCAAAAAAACTTTTGGGCATTAAAACAAACCTTATTATCGTTAATTTTAATTTAACATTAATTTATTATTGTTATTTCTGCCAATGTATTCTAACTATATTGCCCTATAAACCTAGAAATCCTATTTCAGAACAAATTCATAATAATTTAGTATTTTTAATATGCATGTCGACCATATTGGATCTGCCATTTTGAATTTTGCAATTCTGATACTAGATTCGTAATTTGTGGCCCAAATAACTCTTAAATACCAAGTTTCATGAAAATGTAACAACTTCTTAATATACGTGTCGGCCATATTAGATCCGCCATTTTGAATTTTGTAATTCTGATACCTGATTCGTAATTTGCGGCCCAAATAACCATAAAATACCAAGTTTCACGAAGATCTGAAAACTCCTAATTTTGGCCAGGTTTTTGGCCATCCGGACCACGGTGCGTCGCAGGACAGTATTAATAAACGAAAACTTTGTTTTTTTGGAAAACCCACCCCCAAGTTTAAGCCTGGCTGCAGGGTGAACGAGTAACCCCACGTCAATGCCGTTCGCGGATTCGGACGCGCAAATGCTTCATTACCAAGTCCCCAAAAACTCAGATTTTTTAAATCTTGGTTTCGTTGGCAAATCGGGACAGATTTGAAAGAGCAGCAAGTGGACCGGACGAAATGAGCGTTCAAGAGCGAAGCGGTACGTTACCAAGGAGCTGCGCCGTATGTAGTCAGACCAGACCGGGCTCCAATAGAACGTGGACTGACCACGTACGGGTGCAGGCCCTCGCTTTGCTTCTGAATGCCAAACCAAGCATATCGTCAACGCGTGATCTTCCTCTTCTAAATTCTTGTTAGTTACTTGGTATAAGAATGTTATGTTCAGTCCACTATTGTAGTCGATTTTGAATGAGAATTTCGAAAAGTTTGGACACACACAGGAAGTAAGCGAGATGGAATGCAAGTTTTTATCCTCTGCTTTTTTGATTAGATCGACGAAGGAGTTTTTTCAACTTTTGGGATTGACATTTTGTACACACATCTGATTGTAAATATCCAGCAATAATGATTTAAACTTGAACGGTAAATTTTGCAATATTTCATCAATTCCATTCAATCCCGGAGCTGAGTTTTTCTTTTTTATGCTCTTGTGCAACAATAAATTTCGTGGAGCTGAATTAAGCCTCCGAAAATTTGTTCTATTGATGTGGAGGTAGCCAATTGGGGTCCGTTAAGGGAACGCTGAACGTTTGGACTATTGCAAACTACACCCGTTTTGGCAGGGGCTGAGCGCGTGCTCCTCGGGGGCTGTGATTGGTCGGTGGTTTTCGTTAATAATTCGAAAACAAAGCCCCATCATACATTTTTGCAAAGAAAACTGTCGTTCAGAATCGTTCAGCTAACCACCCCATTTCCGACTCTTACAGGAGTTCTGGGACACCCTGTATGTGCGGAAAAGTGCCCTGAAGTCAGAAACACTTTCCTCCTCTCTCACACGTTTTAATTGAACACTCGCGTATCACTCACAATCAGAACCAGGACGATAATATAAACAAGTCCGCGCTCGACTCCGTGTAACGTATATATTCAACATTTCTTGTATAAAAAGTAGGATGTCAACTTTAACGTATAGGAGAATGTTCTTTAGGGCAGTTTTAACTTAAATTACTTTTCGTGAAATGAACATACTGTTTGTCTATGTTCTTAAAATTATTAAGTTACTTTCTCTTTCTCCGTTTTGAATACTGGGGAATTAAAAATCTGGAATATTAATATTTCTTGTAAAATATGTATTCTTAGGTATTACCCCATGCATATTCAGGTAATTTTTAATTTGCGAGTGTTTGGTACCTTACACTTGAAAGATTTCATTTCCATCCATTGGATGGAAACCAGAGCTGGGTAAAATACGTATTTTAAATAGTAAATAGTAAATAAATATTTTATTTCGAATCGTGCATGTATTTTTAAAAATAAAATATTTTATTTCGGATTATGCAAGTATTTTTTGAAATAAAATATTTTATTTGTTATAAGAAATTTTTAAGATAATATTTCAAATAATATTTTATTTGAGAAACACTGAAACTATTTGTACCATAGGTCGGAATATTTTATTTCACTAAATTATAGTGTAAAAGAAATATATATATCGAATTGAGTAACTCCTCCATTTTCGAAGTTGGATAAAAAGTATATTTATTTTGGTAATCTAAAACGAACGAAGTACTTTTCCTCTGCATTATAAACATACATTCAATGTAGTTCTTCAATGAATACTTCTATTAAGAATCTTCAATAAGAATCTTCATAAAATGAATGATGAAAAGAGATATTCTTCAATCGCAAGAAATCATAACATTTGCAAGAAATAGTTTCTCCATCTGTGTATCATATATACGCAGTTTATTTTCAAATTAAGAACTATGGAAAGTATTCTATTTTATACTTTATGTTATTGAAATGAAACAGATTTTATTTTATCTGTTAGATTATCAAAATAAAATATTTATTTTCATGCTTTAACTGTAGATTACCAAAATAATCTATTTTATGTTACGTTTTACATTATCAAAATAAAATATTTTATTTGGTGAAATTTTATATCCCATTTGAAATACTATTTTATTTGAATTATGAAGAATCTATTATTTGAAATAGTATTTAAAATATTTATTCTACAAATATTACCTACCTCTGGTGGAAATAGAGAATTTACAACGTTTCACTTATTACAGCTAAGCACAGCTTGCAATCGCTAACGAGAACGTAAAATAACGAAGGAAATGGGTAGAATCATATATTAATAATAAAGTAACATTAAACTATACAGGGTGTCCCAAAAATGTTGTAATACCTTGAAAGAGGTGGTTCGGAAGGTGATTTGAAACAACTTTTTCCTTAGCGAAAATGTTGTAGGAGGCTTCGTTAAGGAGATATTAAGTGAAAACCCCGACCAATCAGAGCGCGCGTATACCGTTGGAGCGGCCGTGGTAGCGAAGACTACCCGCTAAGCGGCTGCGCTCATACGCTACCGCGAGTGCTCCATCGACATACTCGCGCTCCGATAGGTCAGTGTTTTCCGTTAATATCTCCTCAACGAAGCCTCGGACAACATTTTCGCTAAGGAAAAAGTTGTTTCAAATCACCTCCCGAACCACCCCTTTCAAGGTGTTACAACATTTTTGGAACACCCTGTATACAACTTATTATACTATACTTCTCTTAACTTTGTATATGGTTGCCTATGCATTTGTGTGGATGTACAATTACTTGCCTTGAGTTTATTGCGCGAGAAAGGACCTGTACTGATATTTTACTTATCATTTTATATTCGTTACGCAATTCCAGCAATTTAACTTCTCTACGCGAAGGTCACCTTTTATTAAATGTTAAATTGTTCCTCGTGGCAGTGCATTACGGTCACGACCTCACTTTATATTCTTTCGTAAATTAAAAGGGACAGAAAGAAACGGATAGAAATTGCCCCTCGTAACTGTAAAGTCTGGTTTTTCTTTCTTTTTTTCATGTATTACCTTCATCAACGTTTCTCTTACTTAAACATCTCCAACGGTATCTTTTATGAAATACTTAATCTTTTCGAAACTGTACAATATTCTTATCGAAGTACCATCATACACGTTTTTGGGACTGATTTCTATTTCTATTAGACTATTTGACTATTTGACTATATTGACTAATTCTATTTTCATTACAGGCTTGATTACAATTCATTACAAATGGCATGGGGACATAAGGATGTCTAAATTGCCCCGAGCACATACGTATTTAATTGCCACTTCGAGGACATGTAGGGACTGATAAAAGTTGTCGAGTAAATAAGAAAATAATTAAAAATCGATAAAATATTTTTTCTTAGGGGATGTTACTTCTTTTTATTGTAGATAGCAGTAAACAACTTCTCTGAGGAAAGTATTATATAACTGCACAAACATCTGTATATACGTTTAATCCGTACAATTGATATGTCTAGATCCATCCGCGTGATCAACAATTTCTTTGCGCTGTCAGTATTTTTTATTTTCATAGATAATTAAAGTTATCAATATCATGTTTAGGTCTATAAACCTCTTTTTTAGAGACGCGGCAGCGTCTCGGCGCCAAGTACATGAAAAATTATCCGTCACCGCGTATATATGGCGTTGGAGCTACCACGTATCTTTTACAGGAGAGATGGCCCATTCCAACTTAACCTGACATTTCTTTTACGAATATCGCAACACGCCTGCAAGATTTTCTAAATTTAAAGGCATTTTTCTAATGTAAACCGCATATAAGCTTTCGAATAAAACCAAAATCAATAAAATCGGTCCACGTACAACTGAGATATCATAATAGCATGTCATGAATCTGTCAGAAACGGTATTTTCGAATGATTTTCCCGTTGTCAACCCTTAGCCAATAGGAGCTAAGCAAAAGCCGAGTGTCATTCGTCGACTCTCGGAATCATTCGAGCATCGAGCGTCGAGAGTCGAAACAGATGTCATCATTCATAACCTGCCAAGTGTCAAAAGTTTTTACACTATTGTATTATTAATTATATTTATATCAGCAAGATGTGTTCAATTTATACTTTTTATGTAGGGTTCAATAACAAATTGCAGCCAGTGTTGTAAAGTGTTGATCGATCTTGACTACAATGTAAGTTGTCAAAATCTGAATTGCAAGATACCTTTATTCATACAGAAAACTGTTTTTAATATAGATCCATACCACCAAAGTGTTTTGAATTTTGACTTTTTATGCAAATCTTATACAAATGAAGGGAACCACCGACTTGGAGGTTATTCATTAACAAATTGCAGCAACTGTTGTAAAATGTTTATCCATTTTCATTACAAGGTAAATTGTGAAAATCTGAATTGTCAGGTACTTTCATTCATACAGAATAGAT
>NW_026532743.1:0-9911 GCF_026283585.1 Hylaeus volcanicus | reverse complement strand
CAAGGTGTGGTAGTCGTTGGCACTCTTTCAAGACACAACTGGCACATTGATCTAGTGTACTTCTCATTTAATGATTGGTAGTTATTGTTACGGTTATCATTATACGTGTTCTGCCAAATTTTTAATACACATTCTGCAAGTGTAGCAATTCCCAATAACCTTAATCCCCAACTGATACTATCAGTTGGACGATGACCATACACCTTCAAATTTAGAAATAATTATAGATGACAAATCGATTTATCTCAGAAAAAAAGACCTGTTGTTCAAAAATTACCTTTGCATAATCGATTCCTGTTAATCTTTTACCTAGGCTATAATAGCGACCGTACATATAAAATAATCCCTTATGAATCAGTATAAAAATAGGTAACATAGTAGACATTTTTGATATAAATGAATTTAAAAAGGTAACAGCTACAGGGGTCAATTCGCTATGGGGATGATTAACAGATGCCTGTAACCTTTTTAATATTTTTAACAATGCCTTTTCCCCTAAGCATTCTAAAATCACCGATAGTACCCTTGCCTAAATAACATGTAAATGTCAAATATTAACAAGGTGTCATACATTTTACATTAGTACTTTGAGTACATACAAGTAACGATGGAACTTTGCGAGCTTCTAAATTGGCTTGCACTATTCCAGTATATTCTTCGCCTAGAGTTTGATTTCCCATTCCCGACGTAAAAAAGAAGTAAATCAGTTTAAACGGTACATCGGAGTTAACTAAGGATAAGGTACCCGTTCTTCGTCCAACGATCTGCAGAAGATCTATAACTTTCTCTCGCATGTGTTTGACGAAGTCTTCGTCTCTTTGATGCGATCGAAGAATCTCTGCCTGACTTGCACATTTCAATTTCTGACTCTTTTTGCTTAATGCCATTTCGATCGAAAACTTTTCCAACGTTCCCGATACATTTATCGTATCGCAAATCGAGCACAAACCGCGCGATCACGAATATCAAACACGATATGAAATTAACTAAGAATGAAATTATGTACGTGTATAATCATGGTAAGAATCAGCTCGAGCTAACATAACCTTACGTACAAAACAAAAATTTAATTCATTACTCCGCAGTTGGTATATCTACCAGAAAAATAAAAATGAATTTGGTGGTTATGCAAATGACAGAATTATGGCGTTGCATCCTAGATAACCTCAAATATACCGTGAAAGTTTCAAACTTCTAACCTTACGATTACAATAGAAATAATGACTAATTTATAGTATTGCGAGAACAAAGAATGTAAATATTTCATAAGAATCAAAATGCACCGTTAAAATTGTATCATGAGACAGGATGAACAGTATTCGTGGGATGCTCGGTTATAATTTATATCTTTAATAAATTTTAGTTAGAGCGTGTTTTTAAATGATTTTAATTTCTGGTGACTGTTGGATATTATAAAATATTTTGTGGTGTACTCAAATGCTTTATTTCAAGATAGCATTTATATGTGCGCACAAAATGGATGCACATTGCACACGATTTGTATAAGTGTCGTTTCCCGCCGGCGGCGCCACTCCAGTTCCAGTGCGTTGCGCGTGCGCGGCTGGCGCGTATTTCTGGACAAACGATCCAGCGGAATCGGAACTGGCACTCGCGAGAGGTGGCAAGAGACGCAAGATGGCGAGTACGCGATGAAACGGTGCTGCGTCGTCGATGGATCATCGTGAATTTTTCACGGACAAACCGTCCGTTCTGTGTGATATTAGCGCTGGTATGGGGCCGTGGGCGTTCGTACGTGTGCCGCATGCTGATAAACGACGCGCGTGCGGTTAGTGATTACGCTGATCGCCCGTAGACGAAACGTTTTCGCGAGGCGAGCAGGCACCGATCGTAGACAGTGTCGAACTCCGAAAACGTGTGTGTGCGCGCCTCAGTGAAAGTAAACAAACGGTATGAGTGCGGTACTGGGTAGTGTCGGTGACCCTACCGGTCTCCTGGACCCCGACGTCGAGACCATCCTCGAGGAGAAGAATCAACTAATCAGCCGGCAGTATGCCGAAATCGAGAGATTGCAACGCGAGCTCACGGAGGTCATCGGCGAACGGGACGCCCTGCTCTGCGAGGTGTCAAAATTTAAGTTTGAGCGCGAGATGACCGATCTGAAGCGCCTCCACGATGACAGGTATTTATCTAACAAACAAATTGTCCTCATTTCCATACAATCCAACGGAATGCAAATAAATGTTTCTTTTACCGATGAATGTTTAACACGTTGCGAAATTCATTTCTTTGCGCCACGCTGCATTGCTAGCTTACAAACATACGTAATAAGCGTGTTGACGATTTAATATGAGTTCATTTTTAAAACTTGTGTTCTCAGTCTTATGTGGACTTGGTCCGTTTCAAACTTGTATCAGGTTTGGTTTATGAGAGATACTCAAGAAGAGTATCATTACTTTTTGATCACCCAAGGTAACTGAACTCTATATTGAAAGGGACCAAAAGGCTGTTTGTAGTTAATATAATTTATTCTTAGTGCAATTCTGTATAATGTTAGTTTATAAATTATATTCGTTACAAGTATGATATTCTTGTACTCAAAGGGGGGAGTCTGGTCCGGCTAATGTATTTTTCTAATGCATGTAATATGTAGTAGTTGAATGTATACATATATACTATATATGCATATGTATTTGAATGTATACATATATACTATATACGTATCTGTACATATTCAAATATAGTATATATATATATACATGTATTTGAATGTATACATATATACTATGTACGTATATGTACACATATAGTATATATGTATACGTATACATTCAAATTAAATCTACACTGTCAAATTTTCTTCTTTGAACGTCCCTTTATACGTAAAAAAAGTTTCAATAACAAAAATTAATTATATCTGGAAATTATATGCATTAGAAAAATACATTACATGGACCAGACTCCTCCCTTAAAGGAATATAACTTCTGAATTAATCGTAACAGAGAAGTGCGGTTTAGAGCATTATTTTCTGATAAATTATATTAAACAAAAACATGATTAAGTGCCCTGAAACCTCACTGGGTGGTATGATTGTTCTTTGGAGGATTTGAGAGCCATAGGCCCTCAGTTATGATCAATATGATGAGGTGTTACAAAATTATGTTTCAAATAGTAAGAGATTTGTGTATGGTATAATGATGTACCATAGATTTTTGAGAAGCTTCACAGTCAAAGACCAGAAGTCTCAAAGAAAGGTTATCATTATTCTGTGATATTAAATGTGCTATTATCAAACTTTAAGTAAACATGACATGTAAGAATCGCGGTTTGCTACATTGTTTTTTCAATAAATTACATCGAATAAAGCCATGATCAAATCGCTCCCCATACGAATCTTCGGAACGTTTGATACATTAAACTACGAAATTATGATTGGTCGTAGTCAGTCGAACGCGCTCGCTCCGAGGTATCTCGTTCTTTCCTGTTTGGTTCGCCGACTACTAAATTTCATTCGAAAACAAGTTTAATTCGATAAAATTGTCGAGTTAGCGGGTTCCAGCGGTTCATTGGTTCGCGCCCTGGGCGTGAATTATTATTCGATGTAGTGTAGGATTCGAGATAGGCTCAATGACACCGTGCCCCGACGGCGAGGAAACGTTGACGCCGCTCGTGTTGATACGGTTATGCGCGCCGCTCGCGTAGGTGAAGGTTTCGCGTTGTAATGTGCCGAGCGTTCACATTGTTGCGTATCAGACGAACGTGGAAACGCGATTTCGCATAAACGATGTATCGGCAACTTTTTTGCTGGTGTTTCGTCGCGTCATTTATCGACGTCTCGAATTATCGTTTCTTCGGTAAAAATTCGTGAAAATTTCTCAAAGTTAAAATTTAGTCCCGACATGGTTGGAAAATACGATAACTTAACACTTGTCGCGTTATTCGATCGTTTGACCACTACATATTCACGAATACTATCCAAATTTACTTTCATTCGCGGCTCAGTTTTGGAGTTAAGTTGTTTTAGTCCCTAACGAAAAGTTCTGTCACCCATTTCTGTTATCAAACATTACCAAACTCGAAGCTGGGAAGTTCGTAGAATTTTCTGCTCAGTTAGATTCGTACAGTGGGTGTAGAATTTATTAACTTATTTTTTATAAACAATGACATTCTACATATTCTCGGAAATCTCTAGAATACATAAAGTACAAAAAAAATAGCTATTTATGTAAGTTACGAAATGTTGAAGCAATAAGTATTCGCACAACTGTTTAATTTTTAAAACTTCATTAAAAAAAAAAAAAAAAAGAAATTTACATTAATTTACGAGTATATAATACTTCCTTCGTGGGATTTCCTTTTGATTTTATAATTATTGCAATTCTTCTAGGCGTTAAATTAACTAAATTATTAGTTATTCGAAGTGAGATCTTCTTTAATTCCTCTATTAGAGCCATTTTTAAAAGTAATTTCCTGGAAATTTGATCGTTTTCTAATTCGTACAGAGCAATGAACTAATGTGTTTACGTTACAAACTCTACTGTAAATGGTTCGTCATAGATAGACTGCGGATCTTTATGAATTTATAGGAAATTTGAACGTGGAAGAAATTACAAAATGCAAACAATATGCAAGAATATAAAAAAGATCGAAAGTAACGTTCATGTTATAATATTTTCGGAATAAAATAAATTCCTATTTAGGTTCAATTTTTCTAGGCACGTTCGCGAAGATTTTTTATTTTGCATAAGGATCCGCAGTCTAGTCGTAAGAATCGTACAAATACTTATTGCTTCTATACTTTTACCCACTTTTCGCACTTTTTTGTTGATTTCACAAATTATATTAACTAGTAAATGTCGTTTGGATTGTGTCTATCTTAGAGATTTCCGAGAATATGTAAAATATCGTTGATTATAAAAAAAAAAAACTTAAGAAACTACAATTTCACACAAAAGTTTTTTGGGAAACCGATCGGTGTACGAATACATTCTACACCCACTGTAGGTTTTGAGGAATGTATTGTGCCTTTATAAAATTAACTCGAGCGTGTAATTGATTTCAATTCTCTGCCGGTTTGCTACTGATTAAAATCGAAACGAGTCTCTTGATTGCCAGTTTACGTGGTTTGAATAATTCTTTTTGCAAATTACACGTCCAACAGAGTTTCTCAACCTGTGCTCGACCTTACAAAATACACGTAGACGTTTTCGTTGAGTACAATTTTTTTTTCAATGAATTTTTTTTTTATCAACGGTTCCGAGATGCGATAAAGAAATAATTGCAATAAAACGCAATAAACATAATATTTCAAGTTAACGAAAGAAAGAAATTTAACGGTTCGCCGGCGATTGTAATAGTATGATATAATGAGTTAGGAGTTCCCGTTTGTAGAAAGTTATGTACCAGTTTCCCCGGCTAACTTTATTCCACCAATTATTATGTTATGTAATTATGTAGTTAAGAGGAACTCCTCGTTATCCGGCGACTCTATACATATATATATATATGTAAATGCTGGAACAATGCAGACAAATATACTATGTATTCGCTGCTGTAACTAGCGCCCGAAGCAATTTACTATTTTATCAGTTTTAAAATTCCCCTATAATTACTTTCGTGCGAATATTAGATGTTCGCAACATATACATTCTTTTTTATAATGAAAAGTTGAGCATTTTTCATGAAAGAGCTATCGTTCGTTATATACGTGTAATTTTATTTGAAATATACGTTAAGAACTATGAACGACGATAACGTTAAACGAAGCTTGCTCGTTATAGTTTATCAAGCTTAGACGATAGCAAAAACATTGCAACGATAAGGAAAACCGAAGAATTGCGATGTCTGTGATGACTAATGATCGAACGATCGACCTTGACGATGGCTGCTGTTTCTATCGATTATCGCGACACGAGAACACAGGAAACCTCTCGTACAACATTGTTATTCATCCAGAAATTGGGTCGATCATTAAATCGCGCTGCGTTATCTGAAATCGTGCCACTCCGGCATTCGATTTGCACCAGTAGTAAGTTCCTAATAGCCAACTGTACAACAGCGATCGATTTAATGCGCATGTGGAGTGTTTGCAAACCGTTGGAATCGTTCCAAATACAGGAAGCCGTCGTTTGAGATCGTTTCTCGATATCGAATGTTTGTTTGTTCGAAGAAAGCCTAAGAATCTTGGAAATAAAATTATTTTCAAGATCCTTAGTCGAAGTTCCAGATTACCGTGCGATTTCAATGATATCGTAGTTAGTAAGCGTTATCATTTATCGCAGTGGGATCTGTGAATCGACAGGAAATTTCAGGGACACCGGGTGGAGTGGTCTCACCTGATGTTCTTCGAAACGATTAATTAGTTCCATAATAGCGCGTGCACTCGAGAGGCAGATTAAAGTCGCATCCGTCTGACTCAACCTGTGGGAACGACTCCCGTCTGCCATTTTATTTTTTTATTTTCATTCAGTCGGACGATACGCACTTCGAAGCGTGTCCAACCTCGCACGTTGCTTTGTGAGAAATTGCCGAGTGCACAAATGCGTGAACGGGACTCTGGTATCGCTCTTCGATATTAAAAATTGATAGAATCAGGAACGTTGCAGTACCTTAATCGAAGAATTTTATTGTTTCCTGTAGATAAGTTTCTTATAGTTATCTCTGCATTTTCTAACTTTAACCCTTCGCGCTCGAGGCATTTTTCTATGGAATCAAATCCAGTCCATCTTCATAATAAATTTCTGTGGAACCAAAAACTCTACTTCGAATAGAAACATCCACGAACGTTCACGACTCGATGTATTATCATTTCAATGAATAATTAGCTGTATTCCGATATAAGTGAAATTGAAATTGTACGTTCACAAAATCGCTTTTAAATTACAACGTCGCCCTAGAGGCGCCACCCGAGCGCAAAGGGTTAATTAACGCTAGGTTCATGGAGCGCGGGTCATTCTACATTCACGAGCTTTTACAGAAAGCATTCTATGCATCCTGAATGATTTTAGTAAATCGACTTCGCTTATTAAAGTACATATCACTTCAGTAATAGAAATCTGGTGAGAAACCTCGGTGAACCCAGTGTTAAGAACCCTCTAACTCGTTAGAAAAGTACCTAGATCGAAAAGGATAGCGACTTCTGTTTGAAGAGCCGCGCGAAAAGATCTGCACTCGTTTAGTTGCAATATTGTGCAAGTATTTACGTCGAGGTTAACCAGTCAGGCCAAATATATCCAACGCATCGTAATTGGCCTGCCGCAATTGGAAACTCGGTGAAATTTGACATACATTCGCGCGTTTAACTCCGTTCCTTTTTTTCGCCATCCCTTATGGCGCATCCAATGTCAACATCTTCGAGATAGAGAGGTTAGTTCCGTCGCGTAAAAGTACAGTTCGAGCGGTGACAGGCGTGGAATTCGTTCACCTTAACCTCTTCGTGCGCGCCGTATCGGTTTCGAATACCGAACGAATCAATTCCGAAGCTGAAGCGTCTCAAAAACTTGATCTATATGTATAACATTAGGTTGTCCCGAAAGTTTCTTTCGCGAGTTGCACTCGATTATTTTATGCGACCGTGTTTATATAAATAGACAATCTAATTTCATAGATATTCACGTTGTAACAGCAATGGAGCAAAATGAATCGTGCACAATTCAGTAATGTAACATAAAACATAAAATATTGTGCATGTATTACTTATTAATAAAGCGAAAGAAACTTCTGGGACAACCTAATATCTTCAAAGAGATAGAAAAAAATGGCTACCCATTGCCACTTTATAACCCCACGTGACTTTGGAGTCACACCTAAACCTAACCTATATTTCCAAAGATTGCCTCCATGTTCTTTTCTCCATTGCGCGTCATCTTGGCTCAAAAACAATATGGCCGCCAGGCAATCTACTACAATCATTATGTATTCTATCCAGATTAATTTTAACTATTGCCTCACCTTTGAAATTGTTTGTTTCTTTATTTTATAGAGGAATATAATCTGTTTTATGTCTTGCACATAATTATGTTTTTTCTTCCGTATCGATCTTTCTGCCATTCGCAATGCTTTACATTATTTCTTACACGTCTGTTTGGGCCCCACTGCACCCTCCTCTTCCCTCCCCAATAGCTCGGGTACCTCGGGATCGCTAAGCCCGTACTGTAGCTACAATCAAACATAGCTACAATCAAACATAGCTACAGCCCCTGAGGGTACAGGATGGTACCTTAAGATCCATTGCCCTGTATTATACTGTATTATGCTGTATTATGCCGTATTACGCTGTGTTAGACCATTTCTGAGCGGCAGTCGTTCCGACCAATGTGTCAAACATTGTTATCTTCGATTAACTCTTTGGGGCACGGTGGGATTAAAAGTGTCTCACCTTTTTGATGAACCGTAATGCATGGTGGGACACTTTTGATCCCTCCTCGAAATTTTGCAATAGCTGCATGTGTACAGGTGCGATACCTTTATTAATAAAAATATAACAATTTTGTCTGATTTAAAACGCAATAAAATTCCTGTGCAACGTGGGTCTATTTTATGACCTGAATTCCTGTGCCGCAAAGAGTTAAAATTGTTTAAAAAATTATCCAACGGTTCTAATTGCTAGAACTATTAGTTTAATTTATCAGGAATTATATCAGAATAATAGGGACTATCTTGATCACGAGTCACGCGTGTTCCTGGAGCACCTGTTTTCCCCTGATAAATCCCCTTTGAATTTTATCTATGTTTGCAAAGTAAACGACGTCACGGCTACGTACATTTTCGAGCATAGATTCGAGATAGCCACGACCTCCTCGTCTGAATAAATATTAATGTTCACGTTCCTCGCGGAAATCTTCAAGGTGAACCACTCGCGGAAAGTTTCGCGAATTTTCGCAATTTTACCCCTTGCAGAGGGTGTTCCTTCGTGCAAACATTTTGAAAATAATTACCAAGTTGGACGGTATTGCCATTTAAATATTTCATCTGAATCGGAAAATATAATATTACTTGTGAAACGATGAAATATTTTTGTTAATTTTGTCCGAATTTTAGTATCAGTAAAGCTATCATTTTTTAAGAAATCTCCTTATTAGTTCCGATAGCGAATACTGCGGTGGAACAACCCTTTCCCTTTAGTAGCGAACAGGGGTGGTTCGAGCGTGACCCGACGAGTGTCGATCGAAGGATCGATGTGGCAGGCTTCCAAAAATATTCGAAAGTGCGCGACTGTATTTTTCCTAACGCGAAAAGGTCGCAAAAACGCGACCGTCGCATACTGCGGCACGAGAATCTTGGAAGACGCGGTTTTCCCGGTAGTCCAGCCTTACATGACGCAAATAATGAACTTTAAACTTTTGGTCGTCGATTAACCCAGCCCATTCTCGCTTTTGTGCACGACAGAAGGCCGAAATATACAACGGGAGTATCGATAAGTTATTTTAAAGAAATTCGATAGAACACCCTAGCGAGAATAATTAGATTTCGAGTACAAAAGTTTTGACAAACCTCAAGAGCAAGATTTCAGACTAAATTAAATGAATTCTACTTTAATTGCAACCATGAAGACTGTATAAGGAGCCCTAACTGTGTGGTGTAGAAGTGTTAACAAAATCCCGAGCTTGAAGTTATGAACACGTAAAACCTGTTTTTGTGCGGTCCATTTTTATGCGATTTTGTTTTTGTGGGATTGGTTTTGTGCGATTTATTTTTATGCGGTATATGAATCTTAGCGGCGTTAGCACCAGTTTAATGTTTCCTATCAATGTACAGGGTGTCACAAAATTATATGTCACGGCCACCATAACGTGATCCTATACCTACGATTTGGTGGAAATTTACATAAAAAACTTTCCGCAAAATTGACCTCGAACTTGAAAATCAAGGTCAAAGAAACAAATTTTTTTTTATTTGTTTAATCGTGTTTTACTGGTCATAACGATCAACTTTGTGAAAGAAACCATGGGTC
>NW_026532742.1:0-7178 GCF_026283585.1 Hylaeus volcanicus | reverse complement strand
ACACACATACTTCCTTCTCACTCGTTCCTTTCTCACAAAAAAAATGAAAAATATAAAGAATAAAGGAAATATATTACACCCTAACGCTAAAAGCACAGTTATAGATTTCTGATTGCGTATTGTTTGTTTTGTCTTACTATGTGACTGTGCACCGTGTATAAAATATTGTAGAGGCGAAACGGTTAGTCGTAGTCGCGTAGACTGCTAAAACTGTTGTCCAAAGAACTCCAAACGACTAAATGACTTTACTATTCTGAAGGGTGAAATTGCGTCCTGTAAAAACCGTAACTGAAGTTCGAAAGAAAGTTAATCGCGAAAATAAGTTGATTGGTACGTCCATGTCATAAACGATCCGTCGAGGATTTCTACCGTTCCGCATCGGACAGAACATACACATACCAAACACGATATAATATCGATTAATTTAAGATTTTTCTGCTGCGTAACAGCGTGATATGTAGAATTTATATTACACGAATAATTAAAATTAATCGATATTATATAGTGTTTGGTACCATTTTCATCAGAATAACATCAGGAATTCAGTAGTGCAATTTGTTTCTTTAACTTTTATAAAATACAACAAAAAGTGAACATATCATGACAAACATTTCACACTTTATTGCTCGGACCCTTTGAGGTCCGTCGCGTCGTGGGTTAAAATCGGCACATGTGCGCTTTGGATGGTTCAACCCTTGGTTTATGGTTTTCAGTGATCACCCGATTTCACTTCATATGCATCGTATTATTATGGGAGTTACGCCGATGGATTCCTTGTGTATTGATTCCTTGATGTATCTAGAATGTCATTCTCAATAGACATAATTGAAAAGTCAGTTAACCATTCTTGATTCATTGTAGAACGTAAATAGTTCTTAATAATTTTGAATTTGGAAAAACGCCTTTCTCCGGAAGTTAGTGAAACAGGCAAATCTAAATATGTTAAGTTCACCACTGAATGGCAGTAAATTCAAAGATTGTTTACAAATTCAGATAACTGTACTATAACTTACAAAATACCGACAATCGAGACGGTAGAAATAACATACGAATGTAGGCTGAAAAGTACAAATAAAAAAGCACTTTAAAAAAGAACTTTATTCCTGGCACGTGCCTAAAACCAAAGAGGGATCAATGACATCGATGCATTCTTGTCATTATTTCCTCCTCGCTTATATAAACATAAGAGAAGAGACCCGAGGGCCCTGGCCTACTCAAGGCCACGACCTACCTCAACAGTCAATGGATAAGCCGAGCTATAAGGTAAGACAGGGAAAGGAGTAGGAGAAACGAGCCATCTCGTTCATACGCGTATTCATAAGGAGGGGCGTGGGGCAAAGGCGGAGAGTTTTTCAACCGGACGAACCGCATCCGCGATTCGGAACATAACAGAATGCACCCCCCTTGTTTCAAAAATGAAATGATTTTTAATCGTAATAGTCCAATTTATGCGATGTAAGATATCATTTTAATCGGGAGAACACCAAGAACCCAATGGCACCACGTTCACGTTGATACGATGAAGAATAAAGAATTTGGTTTTATGAAAAATTGATGAGTCGATCGCCCGTTAATACCGAGACTGTCGAGCGTCCCAGGTAGGCGCTCGGCGCAGAACAAAAGATACGGACGGATGTACTGCTGTACATAAAATGTTTATATCTTTCATCAGATTGTCGCGAAAATAGTATCAATGGATTCCTTATGCTTTCCCGATAAAAATAATATCAAACACCACATAATCGCGATAATAACCTTGTACCAAATGTGAAAGGTTGCATCGTGAAACGTTCCGGCATACGACAGATAGTATCGTCTATGCCATAGACTCTATGAGACGTTTTAGAATTTCGTTCGTTTTTCAAGCTTTATGCACGCCTGTGCAACACATGGGTCTCACTTAGCGAAAGTGACGCCTTCGCTGGGTTCACGGCACAGGCCATGCTGTTCTAACCTGGGAGATTAAGAGACGGGGTGGTTCCCAGTGTGCGTTTCTCCCGCAGTTCTGTGAACTGCGTTACCAAAAATTTATACATATGTTGTCGCGTCTAACTTATGAGAGGAGGGGGGAGGTGTCAGTCCCATGGTTATTTTCCGCACAAGATGGATGTGAAATTCCCATCGAGGAAAAACTCCTCCGACGCTTGATGACGATGGGTCGCACACGGTAATAGTCTCTTAACCCTTTTGCGCTTTTTTAGCCCGAACGCTCGTGCTGGGCGACTTCAACGCCAAGTCCACGGCGTGGGGTGGCCCAGCAACGGACGCGAGGGGTCGGGCAGTGCTGGAGTGGGCGGCGAGCGCGGACCTCCGGCTGCTTAACCGGGGGTCCGTGAGCACGTGCGTGCGGTGGCAGGGCGAGTCGATCGTCGACTTGTCGTGGGCGACGCCTGCCGCCGCGCGTCTCGTGTCGGGATGGAGGGTAGCGAAGGAGGTGGAATCCCTCAGTGACCACCTCTACATCCTTATGGATGTCTCCGCTGCCCCTCAGTACCATCCCGCTCGCGGACCCGCGCCGGGCCGACCGCCGCGCAGATGGGCGCTGAAGCGCTTGAAGAAGGACGCCCTCATGGCGGCCGCCCTCGCCGCGTCCTGGCCGGATGCCCCGGCTGGACCGGTCGCGGACGTCGATCGGGAAGCTGACTGGTTTCGGGAGTCATTGACGGCGGCGTGCGACGCCGCCATGCCCCGAGCCAGGAAGCTCCCGAGGCGGGCCGCTTACTGGTGGAGCGACGAGATTGCCGCGCTGCGTGCTACATGCAGCGCGGCGCGACGTCGCTTTACGAGGGCCCGCCGGAGATGGAACCGCGACCCGGCGAGGGAGGCGGCGCTGTATGAGGTCTACCGAGAGGCCAAGGTGGACCTCCAGCGCGCCATGAGGAGGGCCAAGGCGAGCGCCTGGGGAAAGCTCCTCGGGACTCTGGACAAGGATCCATGGGGGCGGCCTTACCGCATTGTGCTGGGCCGCATGCGCCCGGCCGCCCCCCCTGTCACGGAGTCCCTCCACCCCCCCGTTTTGGAGCGTGTCGTGGATACCCTCTTTCCGGTAGATCCGGAGGAGGGTCCGCGGCCGCTCCTGCCGGCGGAGGTCAGTAACTGGTCCGCCGACCTGGGGGTCACCGAGGGGGAGCTCGGGATGGCCGTCGGGCGAATGGTGGCCAGGAATACGGCACCAGGGCCCGGCGGCATCCCTGGGCGGGCGCTCGCTTTGGCGCTGCGCGTCCAGGGTCCCCGGCTCAGGCGGCTGTTCGACGGCTGCCTAGAGTCGGGGCGGGTTCCGCTGGCCTGGAAGCAGGCCCGGATGGTCCTTATCCCGAAAAAGGGTAAGCCCGCGGATTCGCCCTCCGCGTATCGGCCGATCTGCCTCCTCGACGAGGCGGGCAAGCTCTTCGAGCGTGTGCTCGCTGCCCGCCTGTCGAGGGACCTGTCCGACGGGAGTATGCAGTTGGCTGGCTGCCAATACGGTTTCCGCGAGGGCCGGTCGACGCTTGATGCGATCGACCACGTCCATGCCCTCGCGGACCGGGCGGTCTCCCGGGGTGTATAAATTTTTGGTAACGCAGTTCACAGAAGGGGTGTCGATTAGTCTCGACATCGCCAACGCATTTAACACCCTGCCCTGGGGCACGATCCGGGAGGCGCTGCGAGAACACGGAGTGCCTCCATATCTACGGGTCGTGTTAGCCGACTACCTGTCGGACAGGTGGATCGAGTACCCTGGCAGAGGCGGGTCGGAGGGTCAGCCGAGGCGTGCCCCAGGGCTCGGTTTTGGACCTCTGTTATGGAACTTAGGGTACGACTCGGTGTTGCGCGGGCTCCTCCCACCCGGTGTCTTTGTGGTCTGCTACGCAGACGACACATTGATCATCGCGGTGGGTCGTGATGGGACCAGGGTCCACAGGCTGGCGGAACTAGCGGTCGCGATCGTGGTCGCGAGGATCCAGGCTCTGGAGCTTCGGATCTCGCCGCAAAAGACGGAGGTAGTCATGTTTCATGGGCTACCTCTGACGCGACGGGTCCCGCAGACCTGGATCCGCGTGGGTGATGCGGATGTCCGGGTCGAGGGCCGGATGAAGTATCTGGGCCTCGACCTGGACGGCCGGTGGCGCTGGGAGGGGCATTTCGACCGCCTGGTCCCCCGAATTGAGGCGGTGACGACCCTGTTGGGTCGTTTCCTGCCCAATCTCGGGGGGCCGGAAGAGAGGGTTCGCCGCCTCTACCTGGGGGTCGTGCGATCCATGGCCCTATACGGGTCACCCGTATAGGCGCGCGACCTGGTGGCCTGCCGTCGTGGACGGCACCTGCTGCGCCGCGTGCAGCGGCATATGGCCATCAGGATCGCGCGCGGGTATCGCACGATCTCCCACGAGGCGGCGGCCGTCCTAACGAGGGTCGTCCCCTTTGATTTCCAGGCGGAGGCACACGCCGACGTGTATCGGCGTGTGCAAGATCTCCGCCGGAACGGGGGCGATCCGCAGGACGAGGCGGTCGAAGCCTACCGGCGCCAAAGGTGGCAGCTGGCCCGCGAAAAGTGGTGGCGCCAGCTCCTGGAGAGCGGCGCCGCCCGAAAGAGGACGGTAGCGGCGGTCCTGCCGAGCTTCGATGCTTGGCTGGACCGCCGACACGGGCGACTCACCTACCGACTCACGCACGTGCTCGCCGGACATGGTTGTTTCGGTGAGTACCTGCACAAGGTGGGGGCGGAGGGGTCGCCCGCGTGCCACCAGTGCGGCGCGGAGCTGGACTCCGTGCAGCACTTGCTGGAGGAGTGCCCGGCCTTCTCGCGAGAGAGGCGGGCACTTCGCCTAGCTATTGGAGGGGACCTCTCGCTCCCGGCCGTCGTTTCGACCATGGTCGAGAGCGAGAGGTCCTGGAACGCGGTGTCCTCCTTCTGCGAGACTACTGTCTCGCGGAAGGAGGATGACGAGCGGGATCGGGAGCGCACCGATCCCGCTCGCATAAAGAGGAGGAGGTTGAGGCGGGCCAGGCGACAGCGGCTAGCTGCCGCCCCTACCGCAGGGGGGACTGGCCCCCCCCCCCCCGTAAACCCTCCTCTCCTCCTGGCAGTCTGCCGCGTAGGGCGACCCTGCACACGTAGCCGGCGAGCTCAAGCTTTGGGCTCGCCGACTGCCAGCAGGGCCGCCGGGCATGGGGGGGGTTCGTCACCCGACGCCCCCGCCCCCACTCCTTTGGAACATGCCCGGCGCTTGCGCCGCGGGGGGCCGTTGGCCCCATAGCGGCATATTTCCCTGTGGGTCGGGGAACAGAATACGCCCACAGTAATCCCTGCTTGTCGTAAGAGGCGACTAAAAGGGACAGGCGAGACCGCGGGCTGTGGCACCCGCGGTCAGGTGGGGAGGTATTCACTCCCCACCAGAGATGGCACTCCTCTCTTCGTTGGGGGGGGGGGGGGTGTGGCGCGGGGGGGCACCGGTAGCGTTCGTAAGAGATCCCGGTGCCCCTCCCCAATGCGCCGTAGTCGGCCACCGTGAGGTTTTAGACGGTATTCCCATTGATATCAAATCAAGGGGCGAGTTCCACATTACCCCCTCCTTATAAGGGGACGTGCGTAAATGCATTTCTCCATGTATAAAAAAAAACAAAAAAGAAGAAGGGGGAGGGAGAGAGGGAACATTATAATAAAAACGGAAATTTTGTCCAGCAAAAAAAACGACGAACATTTGAAGGTAAATATTGTTCACTTTCCTCTGCATCAAACGGTACTGTCCAGGAGAAACTGTTTTTTTTCAGCTCAAGAGGGATCTAGGTATTGTCACCGAATTCTTAACATCGCACAAGCGACAAGCGTCCAGGAACAAACCCCCGTACTCTCCCTTCTCCGAGCTGGCGTCTAACGATGAGACTCTTATAGATTATTAATTTTAAGTGTATGTTATACTTGTATTTGATTTTTACATTAAAATTATTTTGGAACATGGGGAATTGTTAAAAGATAACACGCTAAAATACATATGTATAATAAAATGATGATAAAATGATTGTGGAAGTATAAATTATTTATTGTATTACATATCGTTCTGCGCTTGCGTTTGTTCAGTGTATCATACTTGTCATTTTATAAAATAAAAATAATTTCAGGAAAGATTAGATTTTACATTTACTAATGTTATATTTGATTATTAATAACAGCATACATTTTCAAATTCGTAATAAATTGATATATTAAATATTAGTATTGTAGTATGCGACAAAAAGTAAGTATAAGAAAATCGAGTATGTAAAATTGGCAAGGAGCGATTCTCTTTCGTTTCCGAAAAATAAATATTAAAAAATATCTAAATTTCGATTGACGGGTGTCAATCGAACAAGTGTTAGAGAAGAGGTGTACTAGAAACAGCGTTATAAACTACAAATTATAGCTAAAATTAGCAACCGTAAACTGGAACTTCAACATGAGCTTTTAGTAACCAACAATGAAATAAATATATAGGAATTTTAATAAAAAAAGATAATATTATATAAATAAATATAAATTTATATATATTTAAATTATCATTATTTAACCTTATTCCTAATATAAAAAATACATTTGTATTAAAAAATATAATAATATAAAAAATAAATATTACTAAAGGTAAAGAAAAAAATAATGTGTAAAATATAAAATAATATCTCGATATTAATCGTATAATTTCTAATCCTCGATAAACAATAATTATAAATGTCAAAATTAATCTTACTCTATAATAAAAATAAAAGTTAATTAAATCTAAAGATAGAAAAATTATCGGACTTCCGTTTCCGGTGACAGAGTGTGTGAGTTGTGTGAAAGGTGTAAGGAAGTTTGGGGGAAGGTAGTGTGGGTATAGTGTGGTGGTAGTGAGGCAGGAGGGTAGGGTCAGGGAGTAGTGGTGAAGGGCTTCTGGGGGAGAGTAGAAGATAGTGAAGGGAGTGAAGAAAGGGAGAAAAATCGGTGTGAAGGCTGAACACGTGTCGTCAGAGTTTAGGTAGCGTGATAGAAAAGTAGAGCGACGATAGCGACGCGGCGCGGAGATAGTGGGAAGGACATAAGGAGCGCGGGGATTGCAAATTAGAGGATAGTAGAAGAGGAGAAAAGGGAAGTGGAGGATAGTAGGATAGTGAGGAAACTGCGTCGAGAGGATAATGGAGGGCGAAGATGAGTGTGGAGGTGGGGTAGGGGTAATGGAGCGAGAGGG
>NW_026532741.1:0-8976 GCF_026283585.1 Hylaeus volcanicus | reverse complement strand
GAGTCGCTTATTTTTTTTTTTACTTTTTCTTCAGTTTGTACCATGTTACATACTACCAACTTAAAAACTAGATGGTAACTTATGCTCTAAGAACTTTTCTCTTTACCCCACATCACTCCCCTCCGAGCGGTTTAAAATGTTAAACTGCGAATCTCACAGTTTTTTAACCGACTTCGAAAAGGAGGAGGTTACTCAATTCGACACGTATATTTTTTTTTTTTTTTATGTATGTTACTCGATTACGTTCAGACGGCTTGACCGATCGGGATGAAATCTGTTGCATCTTGTAGAGCATATCTCCGAGGTGGCTCGATTACCAAAAAATTTTGGAATTTCTCATTTTTTACCTGTTTTTTTCGCAAAAAACTGAAAAATTTTGTACTGCTTCTTATTCCGTAACGGATTGACCAATCGGATTGATTCTTCTTGCATTTGGTGGGGCTTCGTTGCCTCTTAAAAGCTTAAAAAGACATTTGACCTATTTCCATTTTTTACCACTTTATTGCACTTTTTATCGAAAATTGTACTATTTCACGTATGTTCCTACTGAATTCGATGAAATCGATGAAACCCAGTACATTTTGCTGCCGGTCTCGTTTTCGTGGTGATCACTTTGCAAAAAATGATTTTTCTTTTTGTTTATAATTATTGTTATTGCAAAATTTCTATTTTTCTCATATTGTTTATAACTATTGTTATTGCAAAATTCCTATTTTTTTCTTATTGTTTATTACCCGGGGTGGGGTCTTCCACATGCTGTATCAGGTTATCTTGGTGGTCTGACTTACAAACAGACAAACAAACAAAGAACTTACAAACAATATGTAAACTATAAATATTTAAACATGAAATCTAGCGATTCAGGTTCAGGGATGCTTTCCCCGTAATCCATTTGGTATATATTTTATGTTGTAATTACTTAATAATATTACCTTGCTTGTAATGAATCGCTGGTGAATTGAATGTGGGCGTTCTCAATATCTCGATGATTAAAGGTAAAGTGTACTTCAGTTGTTTCCAAGTGTTTCGTTCGCTGGGAGATGATTTGGAGTGTTTCTCTGTATTAACAAGAGCCGCCTTAGTCTTTCCATTTCCGCTAATGCTTTTTCGTCGTGCGGTTTATTGAGTACTTTATTTATTGCTAAATCAGATAAAGCTAGATCACGTAAATTTTTAACACGACTAAGAGCAACGTACATTTGACCTTTAGCAAAATTCTTTTTGCCCAGATCGATTACAGCTTTATCTAACGTTGTCCCTTGTAATTTGTGAACCGTTACTGCCCAGCTTAGTATAAGTGGGAACATCCTGCGTTCGACGTCTCCATAACCTCTTGTTGCTTGAAACGTTGCGGTTACTGGGGAGATTGGAATGTATCCGTCGATATCTTTGAACCTGTTACCAATGGATTTGTCGTCAAATTCTATAAGTACAGAGTCCGGCAATTCTCCCTGTTCCAGCTGATCTCGCCGAAGTGCCGGCCATATAAATTTCTTTATTAGTCCCATTGCGCCATTTATCAAACCATCAGAAACGGATATATTTCGTCGTAGCATGATTCGCGATCCCTCGGCTAACAATATTGTATGTAAAAGTCCGCCACAGTTATTTACATTTGCAGGTATGACACCTTGTGGTGGTCTTTTTCCATAAGTAGCTGCCTCGCGAGATTCATCTATTGAATCGATGACATACATTCGACGTGATTTTGCTAATTTATCAGACATTTTGGTGTTATATTCATCCACTAATTTTATGGTTGGGATATTCTTACAGCTGCTCCATCCTCAAATTTTCCGGTTAAGGGAACTCTTCTTCGTTCGCATAACATCTCTACTTGAGACATTGTCACTAATCTTTAAAATAGCGTCTCATATCTTTAAAAGAGCGGGATTATAATTATTCGCCATTATTTCGTTCGCAGTTCGTTTCAGTACGCAGAAACGTCCGTTGTTGGCAAGTGTGTCGTCAGGACCTAGGCACATTGTTCGTTCGCTTATCGGTCTGGGAAAACCAAATCGACACGAACGATTATTTCGATCTTTGTAACAAGTATTAGTGTGTTTATGAATTTGGACTTTTTCAACTATGTTACTTACATCTTGTTCCGCGGTTTCTATTGAGCACGATACAACATTCTCGATAACATTGACCCCTTCGTTGGTTAGGAAATCCGGTATGTTTGCACACCAAATAAGCAAGTGCAAATGCGGGCTCCCTCTGTTTTGAAATTCGATTCTATACCAATAATCGATAACAACGCCGCCTAGGCATTGGGTGCCCTTTATATACTGCATTAACGCGTTAACGCGTACCGTAAATTGTCTTGCTACAACTACTGGGTATCTTTGAACTAATTTCAATCGATCTGTGAATGTGAGGTTTCCAGCCTCCTCGGAAGAACGGCCTTCCGATATTAGGAACGCTTTCAACATGTCTGGCCAATTCAGATCGTTGCAGGAAAATGTAGCAAACCATGTCGGCGGTCCAAGACTTCGCACCATGGCGATTAGCTCGGAACACGATCGTCTCCAATATGATGCCGAACCTCGTATGTTTCTCATGGTTAGGTGAATATTATCTATTAGTTCAGTTGGAGTGTGTTCCCCTTGGCGCATTCTACACGATACCGAGACGCTTTTGCGCGGTAATATTCAACAACAGATAGTGCAAAGAACAAGTAATCTGTTCGTTGAAATCGTCTGTCGTTGCTCAGAATGCGTGCTTGGAAGTAATCCAGTGGTGTTATTGGGATATTGCGATACTCTCCGAACCCATTGCCCAATACCATTTGCTATTTCATACTACTCATATTGTTATTGTTGCATGAAGCCTAATGCTTAAATATTGACAGTGAAAAGTGTGAAATAAAAAAATTTTTTGGAAAAAAAATATAACCGACTTCAAAAAACATTAAAACTTCAGTGAAAAGTATGAAATAATTTCTAGTCCATTTCTGTGAATAGTGAACAGCTCTATACATGTAAGTGCTAAAAGTTTGACAAAACGCAGTGAAAAGTATGAAATAATTTCTAATTCGTTTATATTATATTACTAGTTTCCTTTATATTAAATTATCTTAAATAATCTTTTCGTAGTCGGCGCAAAATTAAAAATTACTTACATTAAAAGTTACCAAATTTAGTTTGACTTTCTGTCGGCGGGACAAAACTTATGCCCTTAAATTATTGCTATTATCATATTTACTTTAGACATCATATACATTAACACTTTTCTCCATCGGCGTCTCCACCAAAAACTATTCCAAATCTACGCAGACAGTACTTTCACGTAGACATTTATTGTCTGGCTGAGCGTTCCATAGGACAGTACCTATGGCTCGTATAGCAGTACCTAGGCTATACGGTCATACCTGCACCCGCACGAAGGTGATGGGTTTCTAAAACGACAAATAGGCGCCTAATAACTGATTATTAGTACCAGTGATCACTGGTAGGGTTTCTTATTCTAACGAACCCTCACACAGCCGACCAGGAAAGAGAATGGAAAGATAAGCTCTGTCCATTATTAAATTTCATCTAGGCAAGTACTTCGAAACAACGTAAAACTCTAGTCATGAGCAATTGTAGAGAGTTTTGCTTTTGGGTCCTCTTTTTTTGGGGAAGTCTATTACCATCAACAAGCCCAGGGGTCCGACCTGGACTTTCACGAAGACAGTATACATGTATACATTAAAAGCATTCAACCTTCATTGCCGCCATCACCCAAAACTAACTCAAGCAGGAATTAAATATTTTTAATTTTGCGCCGACTACGAAAAGATTATTTAAGATAATTTAATATAAAGGAAATAGAAAGGTAATATATTATTGAATAATATGTAATATAAACGAACTAGAAATTATTTCATACTTTTCACTGCGTTTTGTCAAACTTTTAGCACTTACATGTATAGAGCTGTTCACTATTCACAGAAATGGACTAGAAATTATTTCATACTTTTCACTGAAGTTTTAATGTTTTTCGAAGTCGGTTATATATTTTTTCCAAAAAATTTTTTTATTCTCGTGCGTACGTTCTAAGTTCAGTACTTCTTGATCCTTCTGCGCTTGTTTTTCCCACGTCTTCCGTAAATGCCGGTTTTAATCGCTCGATGGATATATTTGTGGGTTTTCTTTTATAATTAGTTTGAAATACATCATCTGATAATCTTTTAGAATTTGAAATGGCCCTTCGTAAGGTGGATCCAATGGTTTTTTTTACAGCATCTATCCTGACAAAAACATGTGTACATGTATATAACGTTTTATAAGTGAATACCTTACGTCTGGAATGGTAAGCGGTTGGAATCGGTTTAATTCTCTTAATATATTGTCGGAATTTATTAATAAAATGTTCTGGTTCACTTCTTTCGCCTTGCTCGAACAATTCTCCTGGTAAGCGTATGTTGCTTCCATATATCATCTCAGCTGCTGTTGCATTAATATCCTCTTTAAAACTCGTTCTCAGACCTAAAAGTACTGTGGGCAAAATTTCTGTCCACTCATTATCCTTATGACATATGATGGCTCTTTTAAATGATCTGTGCCATCTTTTTACTAATCCATTAGATGCTGGGTGATATGGTGTTGTTCTGTTTCTATTGCATCCCAATAATTTGGTTAGTGATTTAAATAATAAGGATTCAAACTGAGTACCTTGGTTTGTGGCCATTGTTATTGGCGTTCCAAATCTTGTAATCCAATATAATATAATGCTATTGCTACTGAATCAGCTGATATGTCCTTTAATGGGATCGCTTCAGGCCAACGTGTAAACCTATCTATTATAGTCAAGCAATATCAAAAATTTTTGGATCGTGAAAGGGGTCCCACAATATCCACGTGTATATGTTCAAACCTTCCAGTTGGAACTTCAATATGCTGTGGCTGTTTTTTATTGTGTCTGTGAACCTTCCCTCGTTGGCAATCTAAACAAGAACGCACCCAATTGGTAATATCTTTTCTCATTTATGGCCACATGAAGCTTTTTGCTATAATTTTCTTCGTAGCTTTTCCTCCTGGATGGGACAAATTGTGTATAGCCTCGAAAATCCTTTTCCTTAAGGCTTTAGGTATGTATGGTCTGACTGTTTCGTTAAAAATGTCAGCATATATATGTTTATTGGAATCGCTGATGGCAATTTTTCTAATACCCCATTTGTCCATTTGATTTGGTCTTCCTATTAAATTTTGCAGTTCTTCATCTGTTTTCTGCTCTTCAATTAATTATTCTGTTGAAACTAAAACTGGTAAATTTATAGTTGCTACCCGTGACAGTGCATCTGCAATATTGTTCATCGTTCCTGTCACATGCTGTATATTCGTTGTATACTGCCCAATGAAGTCTAACTGACGTAATTGTCTCGGTGTTGCCTTATCAGCTTTTTGCTGAAAGACATACACGAGGGGTTTATGATCCGTTCTGATCATAAGGTCTCTACCTTCTATCCAATGTTTAAAAAATTTGATACCTTTATAAATTGTCAGCAACTCTCTATCGTATGTGCTGTATCTTGTTTGAGCTCTGTTCAGTTTACTAGAAAAGAACCCTAGTGGTTCCCACTTGTTTTGATTCCATTGTTCCAGCACTGCTCCTAACGCAATATTTGAAGCATCTTTTGTGAGTGCTAATTTTGCTCCTTTTACTGGATAATGCAACAATGTAGCTGCTGCCATTAACTCCTTGCATTTGTCGAAGGCTTTTTCTGCATTCTCTGTCCACTTGACTGGCCTGTTATCTTCCTTTGAGCATTTGGTTCAACAGTACTAGAATCTCCCCTGCATTGGCAAGAAATCTCCTATAATAATTTAGTACACCTAAAATTTTCTTACCTCACTAATTGTGGTTGGTTTTGCGTATGTCTGTATCGCTGAAACCCTTTTTTCCAAAGGAGCGATACCTAGTTTGTTAATTCTACAACCTAAATATTGCACTTCTTCCTGTACGAATTGGCACTTTGATACATTTATGGTTAGACCATGCTCCTCCAGCTTTTGGAACACTGCTCGCAGATGTGCTTCATGCTGCTCCACATTCTCTGATGCTACAATAATGTCATCAATGTAACATCGACAATATTGTAAATCCTTTAGTATCACATCCATTAGCCTTTGGAAGGCTTGTGCTGCATTTGTCAATCCGAACGGCATTACCATATATTCGTACAATCCAAAGGGGGTTGTATTGCTGTTTTAGGCTGGTCCTCTGGTGCCATTCGTATCTGATGATATGCTCTTCGCAAATCTATTACTGAAAATACTGTGGTACCATCAAAATCATGGACGATATCCTGTACATGTGGTAATGGGTACTTATCTGGCACTGTAACACTGTTTAGCCTCCTATAATCACCGCATAACCTCCATTCACCAGTATTTTTCTTTATCATATGTAATGGACTCGCCCATTGGCTCTTCGATGGCTGTATTATGCCCTCCGTCAACATTTGCTGAAATTCTGTCTTTGCGACTGTCAATTTTTAACGGACTTCGAAAAGGAGGAGGTTACTCAATTTGACATGTATATATACATATATATATATATATATTTTTTTTTTTTTAATGTCTGTTCACCGATTACGCCGAGATGGCTTGATGAATCGGAGTGAAACCTCTTGCATCTTGTCGAATATTTCTTCCAGTTGGTCGCGTAAAAGAAACATTTTGTGAGTTGTCATTTTTTAACCGTATTTTTAAAAAACAGAAAAATTTTGTCTTGCTTCTTACTCCGAGACGCATGGACCAATCAGATTGAAACTTCTTGCATCTAGGAGAGCATTTGCCATTTGGTCCCATAACAAAACATTTGTCCTTACTTTGTTTTTTACCACTTTATAACACTTTTTATCGCAAAGAGCGTAATATTTCACGTATGTTTGGCCTGAAATCGATGAAATCCCTTACATTTTGCGGCCGTACAGGTTTTCGCGATGATCACATTTCCAAAAATTTATGAATTTTTTAATTGTTTATAACTATTACTATTGCAAAATTCCTTTTCTTTGCTGAAACTCGGCACGGAATTAAGCGATCGAGATGGAATTTTCCGCATTTCATGATAGATGAATTCGTGATGTTCCTATTTGCAAAAATGTATGGACACTTCCATTGTTTGAAACCATTGTTGGTGCAAAATTGCTATGCTCTGGTGTAGCTCAATAAGGAATTTACCAAACGCAAACAATCCTTTCATATGTATTCCTGATAATCCCATTTGCAACAATACAGGGTGTCCCAAAAATGTTGGATGTTCTTGAATGGGGTGTTTGGGGGGGGGGGGGGGCCCGATTAGAAACAATTTTTCCTTAGCGACAATGGTGTTCGAGGCTTCGTTAAGGACATATTCCAGAAATAAAACCCCCGACCAATCAGAGCGCGAGTATGCCGGTGCAGCGCCTACGTAGCCTACGCTACCGCAGGCGCTCCACCGACATACTCGCGCTCTGATTGGTCGGAGGTTTCTGTCAATATCTCCTTAACGAAGCCTCGAACACCATTGTCACTAAGGAAAAATTGTTTCAAATAGCCCCACCCTCCGGAACCACCCTTTTCAAGGACCTCCAACGTTTTTGGGTCATCCTGTATATTGCTCATAACTATTGTTATTGCATGAAATCTATTGGTTATAGATTGCTACTAAAAAGAGTGAAATAAAATAATTTTTTGGAAAAAAATTTAACCGACTTCGAGAAAGGTGCAGAGAAAAGCATGAAATAATTTCTAGTTAATGTATATGAATACGCACTAGCTCTAGATACAATTGCTTAAAAGTATGGGAAAATGCAGTGAAAAGTGTGAAATAATTTCTATTTAAACTTCATTGTTATTCACCGTCGTTTGATGAATTTGGTTAAATTATTCAATACATTATAATAAATACAATGCACATTTTTCGGAGGCGGCGCATAATGTAAAATTACTGTCCTAGCGAATTATCGAGGACTGCCTGGATTCCAAAAAGATCGATATATTGGCGAAATTTTGGCGTCCAAATTGTTCTCATTTAATAATATGAGCGTCCAAAGTCGAGCAAAAATCGAGCAAAATACTTCCGCAGAATAGTTGTATTTTTAGGTTACTAAAAGGATTTTGTGACTCGAACGACGACCAGAGCGCCATTCCTTGTACCTTCCTCTTTGGAATGAGCCCTCATTGAGCCAAAAGTATGCTCATATAAGGACAAAATCTGTGGGCAAAGCATTGCATTCCCAAAAAGGAGATTCCGCCATTTTGACGATAATACAGAGCAAGTGACGTCACAAATTTAGTTCAGACAATCGATAGGAGATGGCGCTTACTGAGGACGACTGCTAACGTGACGTCGATACAATTGCGATGTTACCGTTCTCACAACAGCGTCCCTCTACACTGTTGTCATTTCACTGAGGTCGAAATCGCGCTTAGGATCCCGATCCCGTATCCTTACATTTGCCAACGTCGACTCTCAGTCCCTCTTCCTTCTTCATCGAACTGTTTCTTTCTACTTTCGTCATCGCTTCGAAACTCTTGCTTTGCGCTGGACGCGTTTCGATCGCGTTAGGAGTCACTTATTTTTTTTTTTTACTTTTTCTTCCTTTTGTATCATGTTTTGTTATGGAAACAACCTTTTTATATATTAAGATTATTTTTATACAATATTGTGCAATTTTTATGTTTTCTATCGCATTGAAAAAGAAGTCAGGATGTGAAAGGAGTTTTCTACAAGCTTTTATAAAAACTTACGTCATTATAGTTTGTATATAACAATTTAATTATATTAAACAAACATTGCACAACTTCTTTCTTCTTTTTTTTCCTTTTCTTTCTTTCTTTTTTTTCTTCGTTCTTTCTTCTGACTTCTTTTTCCTGACTTCTTTTTCAATGCGATAAAAATCATAAAAATTGCACAATATTGTATAAAAATAATCTTAATATATAAAAATGTAGTTTCCATAACAAAACATGGTACAAACTGAAGAAAAAGTAAAAAAAAAAA
>NW_026532740.1:0-8316 GCF_026283585.1 Hylaeus volcanicus | reverse complement strand
CGGAGAAAAAGTTATAGATAAAATAGAATCAGTATTAAAATGAAACGAATATTTTAATATATTACTAAAACTAAGCAAGATTTTAAAGGGTGAACACATGGAAGAACCACGAGAGGTTCTGGCACATCATTGGAGTAAATTTAAATATGCATCACATCCACTATAACATCGTGTGATTTAGAACGCTCTTTTTCGACGTATAAATTCATTTTAACAGGTAAGAGGCATCAATTTGCAATCGAAAATATTGAAAAAACTATTGTTGTATATTATAATTTAAATTATAATAAATGAAACAATAAAAAATAGTTATTAACCCTTTGCGCTCGAGGGATTTTTCTATAGAATGAAATCCAGTCAATTTTTATAATAAATTTCTGTGAAACCAAAAACTCCACTTCGAAGAGAAACGTCTACCAACGTTCATGACTCAATGTATTATTATTCCAATTAATAATTACCTGTATTCTGATATAAGTGAAATTGAAATTGTACGTTCACAAAATCACTTTTAAATTAAATAGGTATGTCACTCTAGAGGCGCCAACCGAGCGCAAAGGGTTAAATAATTATGTAATAATGTTAAGTAGTTATTATATACTTATTTTATAGATCCATACATACATTCCCTATACTTATATTTAGCATATACATTGCATATGTGACGTTCGCATATTCGACCGTCCAAACAGCGGATATATTTTTTCTTCGTAATAAACCAACAACAGAGTAGGCATTTGTACAGTGGGTGTAGAAAGTATTCGTACACCGATCAATTTCTAAAAAAAACTGTGTAAAATTGTAATTTATTAACTTATTTTTTATAAACAATGACATTCTACATGTTCTTGGAAATCTCTAGAATAGATACATTACAAAAAAAAATAGCTATTTGTGTAAGTTGCAAAATCAAGAAGAAAAAGACAATTAATCGATGGAAATGTTGAAGCAATAAGGATTCGCACAACTGTTTAAAAGTACTTCCTGGGATGTTTTCTAATTCGCACGGAGCAATAAACTAATGTGTTTACGTTACAAACTCTACTGTAAATGATTCGTCATAAGAATCGTACAAACACTTATTGCTTCTATACTTCTACCTTACTTTTCGCATCTTTTTTGTTAATTTCACAAATTATATTAACTAGTAAATGTTGTTTGGACTATACCTATCGTAGAGACTTCCGAGAATATGTAAAATATCATCGATTATAAAAAAAGAAGTTAAGAAACTACAATTTCACAGAAAAGTTTTTTGGGAAATTGATCGGTGTACGAATACATTCTACACCCACTGTATATTCGAACGTCACGCTATACCCTAGACTGAGGAGCGTTTAGTAAGTAAGAGAGAACCTATGCGATAACAGCTACAGGCGCGGATCGAGCGATCTACCTCTTGAGATATCATGCACTCCGGATACAACCACGTTATGGCCGCGGCTTATTCGCTATCGTAAAACGCGGATTCGGTTGCTTTACCGCGAAGTACGAAAGTACAATCGTTCTCCTAGATTTAAGTAACAACTACAGGTCTCGTACGATTCTCGGTACTCGTTATCACCCACTGATGGGTGGCCAGGTCTAATAAGACCCTGCACCTTTTTGCCGAATTTAAGCGTAGCGTCAGCAAAGGAACCGCCGACAGTGGTTATCGTTGGTGTCAGCCATCGAAAACAGATAAGACGAAACCTAAGCATCTAGGAAGCGTTCCGAGCGGGATGTATTGTCTATACGCCATGAGAAGAAATCAACCACCACCCATGGAATTTTGAATAATCACGTAGTATGATTTTTCCTCCTATCTTCGGACCAAAGGTCCCGAATTAGGGGTATAAGTACGCCCGCAATTCAGGGGCTCAAATTAGTTGTTCAAGTGTATTACAGTAGTTAGTCGTTGTCCAGAGTTATTGAAAATCATATTTGGTCGTCACGAGTCGTCGAGTTTTATTATCCAGTTAAGGTATTGCGAGTTTTGTAAATGACTTGTATTTACGACAGTAAAAAGACCGTGCAAGAGTCTTAGTAATAAATATTAATAAAATTTAGAAGTAGTCTTTAATTATCATTCTCCAATTCTATTCTACGCGTTCGCGAAGTAAAATCCAATTCAATTAATTCCATCAGCTTGAAAGGCGAAATTTCTTTATTATAATTTCAAATATCTATCGTTTCGATTCATGACTACGGCCGGCGTCGAAGCCGGTCATCTAGAAATCCTAACGATAGAGATATTGCTCGGCCGTGGATTCTTTCCATCATCGCCCTCGAGTTCCATATCATTTTCGTGCTCACTGTAACGGTTAACTACGGCGTCAAAGCCGGTTTTCACAAACGGTGGTCACGGATTTGATTAACGTCGCTCATTTGTGACTCTCGGTAGAGCTGATATTCCAATCAGAGTTACGGCGTCGAAGTCGGCTTTTGAGAAGAATAGATGCAAAACCAGTAGTCATAAATCTGGCAGATGCTGCCCATTTGCGATCAAAGTCAGAGCTGACATCCCAATCAGGGCTACGGCGTCGAAGCCGGCCTTTGAGAAGAATAGAAGCAAAACCAACAATTGTAAAGGGGTGGCGATGCAAGACGATTGGTGGGACGGGAGACTTCTGGACGAGTGATAATTAGCTAAATTTAATTTTCTCTTAAAGTAGATGCCTGAAAGCGCAAAGACAATTTAGAAATCGAAAAAACGCCGTGCCGGTAGACGCGAGCAAATACACCGATTGCTATACCAATACGAACAACCGGCTCAAATCGGAGGATTTCCGCTCGGGTGTGGTGCAAAACTGCGAATCATCGCGAATAGACTTTTAACTACAGCATCAGCATCGGCATCAGCATCAACATCAGCACCAGCATCAGCACTAGCATCAGCACCAGTATCAGCACCAGTATCAGCACCTAGACCGTGGAGGCTCATTCCAATCACCACACCCACTCCATCGTTCGAGCCCATCAAGTAGTAGTACGTCCGAAATTTTAAAATATTCATAAATAGTAATTGCGAGGGTAGACTCGATCAAGATCAGGATTCCGTCCAGACGCGAGTCGTTTACGGGGGTATCCTGAATTAGGAGGTCTAAAAAAAAGCGGTCTTTCGTGAATTTTTTTAGGATGGAAAAAAATAATTATTTTTATCGAACTTTTTATCCTATTTTCATACATACTTGAGTAGTCTGTACAAATTTTTTCAACAAGAAATATTCAAATTGAGTCGACTGCGACGCACATTTGTAGAGCACCTCACAATTAAAACCTCCTATCGGCGGGAAAGATGCAGGTCGTAATTTTGGTTTGACAAAAAAAAAACCAAAGGAAATTATCATTTTCATACATTTTTCTTCTATGTGAACTAAGAAAAACCCCCAAAAATGGTGAAATGTGAAATTACTGCAAGTTTGAAAAAAAGAACGAGTTGTTTGAGTGAAAAAAATCACTTTAACTTGATAAAAAAGTTGTTTAAAATTTGTTTGTATGAATTCTTTTAGTTCACTTAGAAGAAAAATGTATGAAAATGATAATTTCCTTTGGTTTTTTTTTTGTCAAACCAAAATTACGACCTGCATCTTTCCCGCCGATAGGAGGTTTTAATTGTGAGGTGCTCTACAAATGTGCGTCGCAGTCGACTCAATTTGAATATTTCTTGTTGAAAAAATTTGTACAGACTACTCAAGTATGTATGAAAATAGGATAAAAAGTTCGATAGAATTAATTATTTTTTTCGAGAAAAAGGAATACACGTTATCTTTTAAAGTAATCTATGTTTCAATGAAATTTGTTTTGAAATTAGAGTACTATAAAAATACATTCTTTATTTTGTATATTTTGCATATTTATGTTTAAAAACATAAGCAATAATATATTGCAAATGTTATTTATCGTGCTTATGTGAAATATCTATCTCGACAAATTAGTTTCGTCTATCACCATACTTTCGCATCATAATTGTGTAGTGTTTACACAAATACAGGCCATATGAAACCATATTTCTGTAACCTTGTGTTGCTACTTCCTACACACAAACAGGATCATAAAAAAATTGTTAACATTTTTTTATAATAAAACTGTTTGTCTGCACTATGTTGCTCCTTTGAAGCTTTTTACTTTTTTTTAGAATAAAATATTCAGAAATTACGAAAAAATTGACCTTGAATGCCAAGGTCATAATGGATTTTACGGATGGTATTTTTTACAAATGTCCATTAATGCAGATGTGTAGGAGATAGCCTGAAAGTGGTGACCATTAATATTTGTACACTCTGTAGTTCGCCCAGGGACCAGGATGGAAAGGTTAGCGTACTCTAGTCTCGAGTGTCTATGCCCTGTATGTATTCGACCTAGAAGCGGTCCGATTTATTCACGGAAAGAACAGAGGTAAGATATCGCAACTGTCGATTCGGAAGACAACGCGATATCGGTGATCGACGATTTCTATGCCGCCCGATACCTTCGCATCGTCTCGAGCGTAGACTACTCGAATCACAAATAACTTCGTGTATGCAGCGAGCTGGACGTTTCGATCATTTTCCCAACAAACCTTGAATCTATTTACTACCACAGTTAATTTTGTCCGCGATAATATCAATTATTTAAAAAGTTATAACTACTTTTTCCCTAATTAAAATTGCGTAATTAATTTGGCTTATTGTTCATGAGGGAATATCACAGTTCTTTTTCTTTATGTTTTAAGAATAATGAAAATTAATTTCGACCATTGTTACTGTTTAAAAAGAAATCTAATCTTTTTTAAGGGCCGCTTCTAATTTCTTGAAGCGTCAAACAGACTCACAAAAATATTGTTTTGGGCCTTGTAATTGAATATCACAGCTACAATTTGTTTTTATTTTATTAAGGTGGATATTTTATTAAGTCGGGTGTGAGGCGCTTTGGACGCGTGAAAATCATAGCTGTATTTAACAATTTTTGTTGTGGAAAAGATGATCTGTTTGCTGGATTTATTATACATATCGAATTTAAAAAAAGTAACGGACCCACTTATTATCTCAGAATCTATAAATTGTAGGGAAAAATAACGCTTATTGAATAATAAATGATATGTAGCGATAGAAAACTTGTGATCATTATTGTAGTACGCCAAAAAAAAAAAGGAAACCGAATAACAAAATAAATGAACAATTTTAAATAGTTATAAGTAGAATGCGGATCTTTATGCATTTATAGAAAATTTGAATGTGTAAGAAACTACAAAATGCAAACAATATAGAAGAATATAAAAAAGATTGATAACAAACTTCATGTTATAATATTTGCAAAATAAAATAAATTTTGCATAAAAATCGGCAGTCTAGTTATAAGTAAGATGGTAGTTCTGACTTAAGGTAGTTCAAGCTAGACAATAAGGTAGCATTAAGAAATATTGAATTATCAGTTAATGGAAAATGTTTAAAACAGATGTTTTCAAAGTTATTAATAACAAAATGTTCGGAGTTAGTAAAGATAAAAAGATAGAGAATGAATGAATGAACAAGACTCAGTGTATAAGTATGTTAGAGACAAGAAAACATAAAGTACAATGTAGTAACAATATTATAGCTAAGTGTATATAACAAACTATAGACTAAGAAACTTTGTATAAATTTTGTACCACATTCTGGTGTAACATAGACCTCTACTGTCTATAACACCTTAAATAAAGAAAGAAAGAAAGAAAGAAATTAGTTGCACATAATACTGACCACAATGTAATATAAATAATATTAAGAAATGGCTATATTTACAAAAAATGTGATTTAGAATAAGTTAAACGTTTATATATTAGAAAAATAACAAAAACTAAATAATTAGTTCCTAAATATAAGACTGAAATGTAATAAAATAAGAAATTGTAAAACAAAACTGTAAGAAAAGACAGTGCAATGTAAGAATAATTCTTATGCACTTAAATAAAGAACAAGTAAGTAAGTAAGTAAATTAGTGGCACTTAAAATATAAAGGGAACAAGTAGATGCTGACAAATATAAGTTATATGTATATTTTGTTACAGGATATGATAGATATAAGATGCGTAGCATATAAGTAGTTATTAATCCGTTGGTGAATAGAATATGTTCTTCACCAATTCCACTGTTAATGTTAGCCAAAGTAAGAATAGAGAAATCAAAATAGGTGGTAGTCAGTTTTTGGGCTAAAGAAAAGAATTAATTTTGTTGTTTTCCCTTGTTTATATTTCAGTTAGTTCGATCATCTAATAATTAAGTTTAATATAAGGCAAATGTGATTAAAAAGTACAGCACAAGTATACGTGTAAGGTAAAGAACTAGTATTATATGTGATACAAAGTGATGTGATAAACTAGATACCATCCGATTAAATTAAGTTTAAAACGTAGAGATATAAGAAAAAGAAGAAGATACGGAAAAAAGAAATGTATGTTAAGAAACATTGTACAAAAAATGTAATGAAAAACAGTGTAAACTGGTAATATTACCAAGCACTTAAAATAAACGGTTGAAATGAAAATAAGTGGCACCATCTAGCGTCAGAAACGCACGCTATTCCTCTTCATACTTATCGTTAGAAGGTGCTTTCCCTACTATCATACAAAATAGCTCGACGAATAGTTCTGAAGGTAACTTTGATACAATATTGCAACAAAAAAAAAAGAATAGAGAAGATCTCGAAACATATAACCTAACACGTTGATAATACCTCATGGAATGAACAAGATTAAGCGACATTTGTTTAATAATTCAACCCCGAGTCGTGAAATGCAACCACAAAGGAGCGTCGACGAAGAGGAGAATGAAAGTGAAAGCGATTCCGAGGATACGACGTGTTGCCATCGAATGACAATATGCCATCCCTTTATACGAAATATCAACGTAACGAGCACTATCTTTAGACTCGGAACTTTCCGTTTGACATGGGGAAACTTGTTTGCATTGGCAACTAACACGGCACTGGTGGTACTCGGTTGGGTGGTCCTGTATTCTTTACTGGGCGACACGATGCTTCCAAAGAAAGACGGCTTCGGTTTGTACTTTCTCGCAGTATTCTCTTACGTTCTCGGTTGGGGTTTGTCGTACATCCCTTATCTGAAACTTCCGCCTATATTCGGGATGCTGCTCGCCGGCGTGATAGTCCGCAACTGCGGAATCTATAATATACGCGCGGAACTCGGTCTCAACGCGACTGCCAAGATCAGAACCTTTTGTTTGTCCTTCCTTATGATACGCGCGGGCCTCCAGTTGTCGACAATGACTTTGAAGACGCATCCGATGTTGATAATAGCCTTGGGCGTCATTCCGTGTTCCGTAGAAATGGTAATTATGTCTCTGTGTTGCAAGGGAATTCTGTTATTCCCTTGGGATTGGGCAGCAATGACCGGGTGAGTCTGATTGAAAAATCCATACGGTTTCGGTAATTATGAGACTGCGGATCTTTATGCATTTATAATATGTCGAAATATGCAAAATATATGCAAAATATTAGGTTGTCCCAAAAGTTCCTTCCGTCACTTGCACTCAATTATTTTCTACCTAATTTATTAGATGGTAATATTGTATAACAGTAATGGAGTAAAATGAATCGTACGCAATTTAATAATGTAACATTAGACATAAAATATTCTGTACGTATTACTTATTAATGAAGTGGAAGAAACTTTTGGGACAACCTAATATATGCAAGATGTATACAAGATATATGCTAGATATAAGTATAAGGAATGTATGTATGGATCTATAAAATAATTATATAATAACTACTTAACATTATTACATAATTATTTAACCCTTTGCACTCGGTTGGCGCCTCTAGAGCGACATACCTATTTAATTTAAAAGTGATTTTGTGAACGTACAATTTCAATTTCACTTATATCAGAATACAGGTAATTATTAATTGAAATAATAATACATTGAGTCATGAACGTTAGTAGACGTTTCTCTTCGAAGTGGAGTTTTTGGTTTCACAGAAATTTATTATAAAAATTGACTGGATTTCATTCTGTAGAAAAATCCCTCGAGCGCAAAGGGTTAATAACTATTTTTTATTGTTTCATTTATTATAATTTAAATTATAATATACAACAATAGTTTTTTCAATATTTTCGATTGCAAATTGATGCCTCTTACCTGTTAAAATGAATTTATACGTCGAAAAAGAGCGTTCTAAATCACACGATGTTATAGTGGATGTGATGCATATTTAAATTTACTCCAATGATGTGCCAGAACCTCTCGTGGTTCTTCAATGTGTTCACCCTTTAAAATCTTGCTTAGTTTTAGTAATATATTAAAATATACGTTTCATTTTAATACTGATTCTATTTTATCTATAACTTTTTCTCCG